>NC_056727.1:869993330-870205830 GCF_019279795.1 Protopterus annectens | reverse complement strand
GAAGTAAAAGCCATCTAAATAATTCCACATTAAAGAAATCTGTAACTAATAAAGAGGTCGCTGCTAGTAAACAACATTAGATTTCATTGTTTCATCTACAAATAAAGTGCCTGCTGTCCTTGAAGAATAAACTGCTTATGTTACATTAAAAAAAGCTAGTAATATTTCAATAGGGAATGGATGGCAAACTGATAACAGGTTCATAGCTGCTAGGTAACTCCTTCAAAGGAGGACATTTTCAGGACTGCAGCATCCGCCCCCTTTAAAAATACAACACAGTACAGTAGCCATAATCCATCTATATGCTGTGGGAGCAGAACCCACAGCCTTCTGCATCAAAAAGCAAATATTCTACCTGTTGTGCTACTAACACTAACACAGACTTTATGTAAGCAGCACTAAACTTCTTTTCCATTGAGGAACTATGCAGCACAAGAAAGAAAGAAATCTGGAAGAAGCCAAAATTTATTGGGGGGAGGGACAAAGGCCCAAGGTATAGAGTTTGAATCTGAATAATTGTTACCACAAGGCATGGCTAACTGGGGAATTTTACACACACACACACACACACACACACACACACACACACACACACACACACACACACACACACAGGTTAAAACACAGCAGCAGGCAGGTAAAAAGAAAACCAGACTAAGCTTGCAGGTCTGATAAATTAATTGCACAGTACACAGCACACTGAAAGCTAAATTAACTGCGCAGTGCACACTGAAAGCTTAATTAATTGCACAGTGCACACTGAAAGCTAAATTAATTACACACACACCAACGGTTAAAACACAGCAGCAGGAAAAAAGAAACACAGACTAAGCTTGCAGCTCTGATAAATTAATTGCACACTGAAAGCTAAATTAATTGTACACTGCCAAGCTTGCCTAGTAGTTGCAGCAGATAAACTGAAACACCCGATAAAACTGAAACACAAATGGGACTTACAAATGCAGCTTGCAGATAACCTGAAATGAAGTCATTTAACATAAACAGATGACATTTACAAATGCAGCTCAGCAAAAAAACAGAAACGCACAGACTTCTGATAAATTAATCGCAGACTGAAAGCTTGCCCACTAGTTAGGCAGATCAACACATACACACACCCCTTGCCCAGTAGTTAAGGAGATCGATGGTTGCAGTAGATAAACTGAAACGGCCCCAACAAAGGTTCATGCACTTATGAACAGCAAACACACCAGCAGGTAAACTGAAATGGGACTTGCAAATAACATAAAACCTGAAATGCACGGACTTTGGATAAATTAACTGCACACTGAAAGCTGCTGAAATGAGCAGATAAACTGAAATGACACAGATAAAACTTGCATGCATACTTGCAGTAGTTAAAAAATAAAGAGAGAGAGATAAACTGAACAGTGTTACACATCTGAGCAGCAGATAAAACATAAAACTTGTCTTGCACACTTGCCCAGCAGATAAATGAGCAGGTAAACTGCACAACACTTTGCCATGCATGGACCTCTGATAAATGAACTGCACAGCGAAAGCTTACACACCAATGGTTAATGCCACAGACGTATGAATGCAGCAGATGAAACCTTCCAGCTCAGCAGATAAAACGTGAGCAGCAGATAAAACCTGCACACACACTTGGCCAGTAGTTAAAAATAAAGAGAAACTGAACAAGTCAACAGTTACAGCTCAGCAGCAGATACATCATACAACATAAAGCTTGCACACTTGCCCAAAGAGATAAACGAGTTGAGCAGGTAAACTGAAACGGCCCACAAAACAACAGATAATGCATATGAACATCTCAGCAGCAGATAAAGTTTTCCAAACACAGGTCAACAGGAGATAAACTTGCACATGCACACTTTCACAGTAGATAAACTGAAATGGAACTTACAAAGGCAAACAGTCCAGCTCAGCAGCAGCAACTTGCCCAACTGCAGATAAAATAAAGAAAAACTAAAATGGCCTGAGTGCATGAACTTATGATAAATTAAATGCACGCTGAAAGCTTAGGGACCCGTTTCTTACCTGAAGGCTGAGACTTGATGTGGGCAGATATGGCTGCCATTAGTGTTGTTGCCTGGTTCTCGCTGCTGTATTCCCGCTCGCAGCCAGCCAGAAATGATGATGTGAGCTCCTTGAGCTCAATTCCGACTGGCTGGTAGCCCTGGCGGCACTGACGTCATCGCACACATGATGATGTCAGCTCCGACAGCGTGATTTTTAAAAAAATAAAAAAAAATTGAAGCAAAAAAATCGGAAATGAAGGGGTGCTAATCGGGAATCGTGGCACCCCTTCATTTTGACCCCAAAACTCGGTAAATACTGAGTAATTTGGTATGGTTGGGAGGTATGACTGTTGATATAGCTAGAAAATGTAACTAAAAAGTTAGGCCTTGGGAAGGAACAGTTAGCCCCGTGAATCCATTAACATGTGTTAGAGAATGGGCAAACTGTACAGCAGCCTGATTGGAAAACAAACATTCTCCAGCAGATTATTAATGTACGAGTAATGCCCACTGAAAAATGAGTCTGTCATTTTACAGCAGCATTTCAACCTTCCCTGGAGATTGGTCTACAAAAAAACGAATGGCCTGCATTTACTTTACACTCGCTAAGAAGTGCTTTTGCTGCTTAGTGAGTGTAAAAAAAATAAACAGAAAAAAATTCTATGTGTGTGTATGTATGTGTATGAGTGTGTTTATGTTTCTGTGTGTGTGTATGTGTGTGTGTGTGTGTGTGTGTGTGTATGTATGTGTGTGTGTGTGTGTGTGTGTGTGTGTGTGTGTGTGTGTGTGTGTGTGTGTGTGTGTGTGTGTGTGTGTGTGTGTGGGTGAATGCATGTATGAAAGCAGAGGAGACTGTGCATGTGAGAGAGATCAAGACAGAGTGAGAGTGAACTTGTGGGAGTTAATGTGAATATGAAACCAGAGGAGACTGTGTGTATATGTATGTGTGTGTGAGAGCAGAAGAGACTGTGTATGAGAGAGAGAGAGAGATAGAGAAAGAATGGTCTCTCTATAAAATTGCTGTATTTTACTTATTTATTTTTTCACGTACTATAATTATTTTTTTATATATATTTTTGATGTAAAATACTTCCTCCAACACCATTAATATATACTACAGAAAGTTCCTTAGCATGGAGAACATCGATATCTGTGCAGTAACAGAAACCTGGTTCAGGGCTCCCGAGAGCACCCCAGCACTACCAGGTTATACCTCATACCATGCTTTTTGGCCCCAAAACTTGGACCGAACCACAAAAGGAGGGGGAGTATCGATATTCATCAAAGATACCCACACCTTCAGGTTGGTGGCAAAGCACGAAGCATCAGAGACTATAAATGTGCAACTAACAGTGGGTAAAACTGCCTTCCAGTTTATAGCCTGCTACAGACCACCCTCCCAAACCCAGGAACCCCACTCGGCCTTCCTGAGAACACTGGAAAATATGAAGGTCTCTCCAAACACCATTATACTGGGCGACTTCAACTACCCAAACATAGACTGGGAGCATTACTCTAGCTCCAACACCCTAGCCCAAAGGTTCCTAGAATTTATAAACTCAAATGCTATGGAACAACTTGTTACCACTCCCACAAGAGGAGAAAACATACTGGACCTGATCATCACCAACATGGGGACTCTATGCTCCAGACCAGAAGTGTATCCCTCACTGGTAAGATCAGACCATAAACTAATCTCACTGGATATTCACATCTTGACCCCACCCCCTGCCCAGAAAACCACAGTGAAAAACTTCTCTAAAGCAAATTTCACACTCCTCAAAACCGAGGTGGAATCCTTCAAAGCCCCCCGGCCTGTGGAAAATACGGCCCAGACCGCAGAATCCTTTATAAACGCATTCTATGAACACCTTCAGGAATGCATGGATCATGCAATCCCAAATAAAACCAAGACCCAATCCTCCAAAGGCAGACGTCCTGTCTGGTGGACCCCAGCCATAAACAAACTATACAATAGAAGGAGGAAGCTGCTAAATGATAGAGCAAAATCCCAAAAAGGGAAGGCATCACTGATCAGTATTAGCAAAAACTACGGGCACTCATAAAATTGTCTAAGGCCAGCTTCGAGAGAAAAATTGCACAGGACACTAAGGATAATCACAAGGCTTTCTTTAGTTATGTTAGGAATCTGGGTGGTAATTCCCAGATATGCTCAGAATTAGTCCAAAATGACAAAAAATACACTGAACCCACAGACATTGCCAACATCCTAGCTGACAGGTTCAGCGCAAACTTCTCCCCCCCCTCCCCACCAAAAGGGCAAATATCTATCCCAGCAAAATGCTGCCCCTCTGACATCTCAGATGCTCAGGTAAGAGCCACCCTCTCCAAAGCAAAAAACACAGCATCAATGGGACCAGACGGTGTCCCGGGCTGCGTCCTACATGAACTCCAAGAAGAGCTAAACCCAAACATAAAACTACTGTTCAATCTCAGCCTTACTACAGGATATGTGCCCAAAGAGTGGCGTACAGCAACAGTGGTCCCTCTCCATAAAGGTGGTGCCTCAACAGATCCCGGAAACTATCGCCCCATAAGCCTGACTAGCTTGGTCTGCAAAGCTATGGAAAGAATCATCATGGACCTCATAAATAAAGATATTGAGGACCTACAGACACTGGATCCTACCCAGTTCAGCTTTGTTAAGGGCATCCTGCCTCTTAAACCTGGTTGATTTCTTTGAAACAGTCACCAAGGCCATTGACGAGGGGAAGGTGGTCCACACAGCCTACCTGGACCTCGCAAAAGCCTTTGATACAATACCCCACTCGGGCATTATAGATAAGCTCACCAGCTTAAATATAAACCCCTATGTCACTAGATGGATTGCAAACTGGCTCAAGGACAGAACCCACATGGTTAGAATTGCTGGAGCCATGTCAGACTCCAAACCAGTTACAAGTGGTGTCCCACAAGGCTCAGTCATGGGACCTCTCTTGTTCGATATATATTTCTCGGAGGTACAGGCCAACATGGAAGGACTGTGGCTGACCAAGTTCGCAGATGACTGCAAACTGGGCGCCATAATCGACTCTCCAGCCGACACAAGCATCCTCCAAAAGGGCCTCATAGAAACAGACAACTGGTGCCAGAGCCATGGCCTCAAGCTAAATGCCAAAAAGTGTATAGTCATCCCCTTTGGCAAAAACAAAGTGCCCACAGATTACCACATAGGTGGTAATCCATTAAGTACAGAAGAAGTAATTAGGGACCTGGGGACCCAAGTTGAGAGCAATCTCTCATTTGACAACCACGTAGCCAAAGTGGTTAGAAAAACATTTTATATAGCCACCTAATCATGAAGGGATTCACATCTAGATCAGGGGAGGTCATCGTGCCTCTTTACTCATCCCTCATCAGGCCCATAATTGAGTACAATTCCCCTTTTGGGATGTGCCTTACCAGACACCTGCAGCAACTGGAAAGACCCCAAAAGTACCTCACCAAGAGGATCAAAGGGCTCAAACAGATGCCATATGCTGCCTGGTTAAAGAAACTCCAGCTCTACTCAGTGACATACCGCCTGTTCAGTGGCGATCTGTGCCATGTCCAACCCGGAATTAATGGACATGCTGCACCTCAGAAAATCCAAATCCCATCGAGCTACCCGCTCGAGAAACTTGAACCTCAGCACTGAAATAAATAGGACATGCTGGAGGGACTGATTCATAACCCAGATGCTCCCTTCACTCTGGAATAAAATCCCAGTCCAGGTTAGGCAGAGTCCCTCATTGACTCTCTTCAAGAGGAATCTTGATGAGTTGATGGGAGATCGTAGGTTTACCCCAGGTATCACTTCTGTGTCACTGTTAGACAGAGGCACAGTATACTAACCTCGAAAAAGGGCATAGCAAAATAAATTTAAAATGGGTGGCGAAAGCCAAACACATTCTGGCTAGGCTTATAAATGCCCTAGGGCAGATAGCCTAGTATGAACCTATGAACCTATGAAACATTAGGTGGAGTAACTACTTTACATCAAAAATATATATATAAAAAAAAGAATATAGTACTTAAAAAATAAGTAAGTAAAACACAACAATTTTACAGAGTGCCCATTCTCTAACCACTATAATGCCCACCAGGGTGTGTGTTAATGTGTAATTAATGCCCTTCCAGGGGTGTAGAGGCCCTCCACATGCAGAGTCAGGCCTTACAACACCCCTGGGTGAGCATTAATTACACATTAACACATTACAGAGTGACTTATCTGGTATGGAATGCCTAGTATTAATCATCAGAAGTTTTTTAACTAGGTTTTTGACACAGTATTTATTCATGCAGAAGTCAAAGACATATAACATTTCCCTTTTTTATATGCTTAAGGCCTCTGGAGATATAATAGAAATATATGTAAACAGTAATGGTAAAATGGCTTTCAATGATATCTTACCCTCCCTCTGTTGGAATGACTATAAATTTATTAACTCAAGATGCTATAACAAGTGTCTGCACACTTTGTTCTAGCAGTTAGACATATGGACATGTTATTGGATGCAGTCTTCAGTTCTGGGATGTTTGCTTCTGACAATTTTCACTTCAGCTTTAAAGGGTTCCTAGGCTTATAGGTTCATATGTGTGTACTAGGCTAATGGCTCTGGAGCCTTTACAAGCTAGCCCATATGATTACCCTGGCAAGGTGCCACCCGACCTTAGTTCCCAGTGCTTCTGTCTAGCAGAGCCATTGGAGTGATCCCCGGGGTGAATTTTCTATTTCCTATCCACTCATCAAGATTTCTCTTGTAGAGGGCCAGTGAGGCACTCCGCTTGACATGTATGGGAAGTCTGTTCCATAGCATGGGCAGTCTCTGGGTTATGAACCTGTCCCTCCAGCTTGTTCTGTTGATTGTAGCAATGAGGTTGAGGTCTCTGGAGCATGTAGTGTGGAGAGAATTGGGATTTCTTTAGATGTAGCATTTCTAACAGAGTTGGGTCAAAATGTATGTCCAAAATGTTGCTTTCAGTGGTTAAATCTTTTGTAGCTCTTCCAAAACAAGATAATGTCCATGATCTACTGGCACAGGAACTGAAAACTGCCTTATATTAGGGTTTTGATAAAATTGTTATAATAACAAAACCTTGACAGTCTATGCAGTACATTAACCAAACTGCTGTAAATCTGAATGCTTATATTATGAAACCTCTGGTGGGGGTATAGCCATCTTCATTGATAACAGTGTTAAAGGTAGATCAGTTTTCATAACTCATTACTAACTAGCTTCAGTGGAATTGCATACCTGTTGACACCAGCAGATTGCCTGGTCAGACATCTTTCACCTGAGTTATGTTGCACAAAACGCAGTTTTCAAACTTGACTATAAAACAATAAATGCACATACCTTGAACACTGTAAAAGTTACAAAGAAAGCATAAGTATGCAAGTTGCTCAGCACATTCTCCTCTTCAAAATGTATGTATTAACTTGTCGCCCAGAAACAAAATTAATTTTATACTGAACAACAAATCACAACATACACACACAAAATAATAAATGTTATTGTAATTATGCCAACATGGAATCATAGTAGATAGTCTGCAACTATCAGTGTGACTTTTGTTCATGCAGACATGTTGTTCATTTTTCTGAAAAACAGCGTTGCTGGTGTCAGTCCATTTCTGAAACATTTACAGAAATATTAAATGCATATATTTTCCCATATTTAATAGAGAAATAAATGTAAATATCTGCAACACATTAGTAGTTAGACAACAAGTATCAGTGTAAACCTTTTCAAGCATTAACATAGGCTTTCATTCAACATAATGGAATGCAATATAAACGCATTCTGTTTCATGTTATTCATATAATTATTACCACCTGGCATATTTTCATAATATGTAAGGAAGTAACTCACATTTTCTCAAGTACTGAATACCCCATTTGGCTCAAGAGGCATTTCTGACCTGCATGCTAAATATAAATATTTGCAGACTGATGGCAGCAAGACAGCAAATATTAGTGACATCTTTTCCAGAATTATATAAGTTTTCATTTGATATCATAAAGTATCATAAACTCCTTCTGGATCAAGTTATTAACATAAATATTATAATGGCAAACATTCATAACTGGAAAAAAAAATCACACTTTTCCCTTTACTGACCATCTCATTTGAGTCATTAGCCATTACTGAGCAGGGTGTTGACTTGCCCTGTAAAATACTATGCCGTGAAGCTACTATGTGGATATACAGAATGAGATATTTATATAAAATAGAGAAATATTCATAAATATTATATTTATGTTTACGTAAGTATAAATATCTGCATAGTATTGATAGCAAGGCACACTCTAGCAGTGAGACATATCCCTACATTATGTAATATTTCATTTGACACCAAGAAGCACAACATAAACTCAGTGTAGGTCAAAATATAATACACTTACACATATCACACACAGCCGTAATTTTGAATGAAAACAAATCTCAATATCTCACTTACCATATGACTTTTATCTGTTGACATTGCTGACCTAGGTGCTGACTGAGCCTATGAACTGTTGTTCCACAATGCTTCCAAATGGACACTGCCTATGATATTTACATAAATATGGTATTTATGCATATCTATATATTTTATTGGTAAACAAAGCAGAAAGATTTTCAAAGCAGAGGTGAATAGATACCAGCTATCAATATGGAGATTTTCAAAATTATGCATCTTTTCATTTGATGTCATGAAGTACTACATAGAGTCATTCTGGTGAAAGTTCTGACTAAAAATATTATTATGGTGTAAATTCATAATTCTGACTGAAAACAAATCGCAGTATCTCTATTACTGACTTTCCTAACTGAAACAGCAGTAACTATTGATCTATGTACTGTCTGGGCCAGTGAAGTGCTGTTCCAAAATGATTTCAAGTGGACACTGTCCAAGATATTTATATAAATCTGATACTAATGCTTACTTTACTATGTATATGTATGCATATATATATATATATATATATATATATATATATATATATATACATATATGTATATATATTTATATATATATATATATATATATATATATATATGGTTTACTATCATAAAATTGAAAATAAAAAAAAAAGTGTACGAATGTTCAAAGCTTAACATCGGAAATGAACATTTCCATATGTCACTAATGTCGAAAACAGCTGGTAATTGTCGAAAATGCCACTCGTGACATTTTCGACAATTAACAACACTCCCATCCTTCCCTTAACTCCCTACCTAACTAGCCTAAACTCACATCTATGCAGGGGGGCAAGCCCCCCTGCACCCCCCTGTGGGGGGCTGCCCCCCCACCCCCCCAACTTAATAATCCATCTCCGAGATCGCACTACAGTGAAGAAAGTTTTATATTTCCCTAACCGCACTGTACCGCGACCCCCTTACATGAGCAAACGTTATAATTGCGAATGCACAGTCCATTCACAATGATAACATTCGCTCACATAACCTGCCATACTATGAAGTGTTCGAACATATGTTGTTCGAATACTTCATAGCCGTGCAATTGCACGGTGACATTTTGATAGTAAACCTATATATATATAAATATATATATATATATATATATATATATATATGTGTGTGTTTGTGTGTGTGTGTGTGTGTGTGTGTGTGTGTGTGTGTGTGTGTGTGTGTGTGTATGTGTGTGTGTGTGTATGTGATTTCATTTGATATCATACTATACCATACAAAAACTAATATATCCGTAATTCTGCATGAAAATAAATAACAGTATTATACTTACAGAGTACAAGATTTTGGTCCAAAAGCTTTCCTGGCCTGTGTGTTGACATGGTCCATGAAATGAAGTTCTCTAATGCTTCAAAGTTGACACTGAGTAAGAATACAGAGAATATACTCTACCATTCAATACCATTACACAAGCAAAACCTTCTACAGGCCCTCCATCACGACAGTCAAAAAAGTAACTACAGTAACAGTGTATAACCTTTTGTTACCTTTGCACAGCATGGACCATAATTTGAGGGGCAAAGTGAACATGTCACCAAAATAGACTCACAAAAAAGGACTATGAAGCAATGCATTTTATAACAGATACTAAGAGGGAAACAACTTGCAAAAAGTGTCCACTAAAAGACCTCCTCTAAAATGCAGTCTGGTCCATCTCCATGTACATAACAGTGATAGCCATAAAACACATGAAAACAGAAAAGCACCTTTGTGTGTGTGTGTGTGTGTGTGTGTGTGTGTGTGTGTGTGTGTGTGTGTGTGTGTGTGTGTGTGTGTGTGTGTGTGTCTGCAGGTAAGAAGCAGAAACAGTTTAAGGACTGCAGCTAATTACTGGTATACAACTCTTAAAGGAAAAACACTTTCAACCTGCATTTGGCAATCAGACAGCAAGCATTCCATCTCCAGAGGCATAAAGAAATCTGTGAAACTTTTAACTGTACCTATCTATGTGGAGCAGCAAACTAGCACATACAAAAAGGGATTAATGCCAAAGAGTATGCAGTTAACTCTCAGAGTGCAATGTTTTTACTTTTATAAATGAGAAGCACATTATGAGAGGTACAAATCCTTCATAATGTTATGTAGGCCATTTTGAGATGTTTTTTTATTTTTATTTTATATATTTGTTAACCACAGAAGGCAAATGGAAGTGGAGGGACTCAAATCCTATACCTTAGGTACACGATTCATCTCACAAGCAGCCAAGAACATTCATCTTCTGTGCAAACTGCCAGGAGGCTGGCAGAACTAAATGTGGAGAAAATGAAGCCAAATAATGACTGAAATCTGACTATGAAGTTTAATTTTCTAAAGCAGAGGCACATGACCATACAGTACGTTGTGGCTGCCAGGCTTTTCATGGTTCACTGTGCAATTGTATCACTGTATGTTTTCCATTAATTGCAGTAAGAGAGAGAACAAGAGAAAAAAACTTAAAATAAATAATCATATCACAATAAATTTCTGTGGATGACATATTCAAACAAGTAACATGCAGGAAGAGGTCTGCTTTGCAAACCCAATACTAAACGTAAAGATATTTCTATAAAAAGTAATAATCCCTGAATTTCTGGTAAGGGCCGAAATGCAATAACATGTAGTTTTACCATCTCCTTTATTCCTGATTGAAAACTTGAGTTTAAAGTTTTATTTTCCTGAGGAAGGTTTTATCATCCGATAGAAGGCAACACCCTGACTGTCAATGAAAAGTCTGAAGAAGAGACAAAAAGTCCTCTTGGTCAGCAAGAAGTGTTCACTGGCCTGGAAAAGTCAACCTGAAATCTTAGAAATCAGTTGCAGCCCTGAAGTACACTAGAAATGGAGATGGACAAAAAAAAATGACCATCTGGCCTCTGAAATGAAAAAAAAAAATAACTTTACAATGCTGGAATATGTGGCTAGAACTAACAATAAAGTTAAAGATGGGAATCTCTTTTAACAGTTCACTCTGACCAACTAACAGAATATGTGGTTGAACTAATGATGTGAGACAGCAACCTGAGGCCCTTGAGACTAAACTGGAATACAATGAGGCAGAATTAACAGACTTAGAGGACAGAAGTAGGTGGAAAAACATCCATTTTATAGGGATCTCAGAGACTGTTGACTCCAATGACTGTGATTCTTTTATAAAAGGGAAATTAAAACATTGACTTGTCATTCATAAAAGGGATCTTTCCACTGAAAGGGCACATAGGATTTTTCTACCTGCAGTAGAGAGAAATAGATGCCCGAGACAAATTATGGTCCTTTTCATCCAACATGCATTGAAGAAAAGTGTACTGTGTGTTATATGGACACCTGTGAAAGTAAGCACAGTTAATGGTAGGTGGAGAGCAATCATGCCACCAAAACATGAGCATGTACACTGACATTTTACCCTGTTATTAATCTATACAGAAGGAACAAATGGAAAGTTTGGTTTCTTTACCAAGCACACGTTAAGATATGTCACCCAGGAGCCTCCTTATATTTGATATTCCCCAGGAAGCCATTAAAAGATTGCAGAAATTGTCTTGCAAAGACCTCCTCATCTTTACCAGATGCTGAACTGAGCATTTTGTCATCCATAGTTACTTCTCCATAGACAGCCATTGGTGAACCGAAGGAATCTTTTCCATTATTTAAAATACAGATGATTCAGGGACATGACAATGCTCTGGTGGTAAATATGAAAAGATCAGGTACTCTCTGTTTTGACTCTTGCATCTAATACTTGTTTTATGCTGAATCCCAAGCTTATTTACATAATCCTGTCTTGGTTCATGATTTGCTGTGGAATTACCTGGTAAGAAAAGTTTTATTTGATTTTTTTTTTTCTTAACACTTTTTTTCACTGTTTATAGGAAGGAAATGAGAGTCTGTAGACAAGAAGACAATGAAATTTACTTTATAGGATCATAGCACATTACTAGGCTTTTGGCCCTGAGGCCCTGAGGCCCTTATAAGCCCAACTAAGAGTTTACCCCATGTTTAGACAAGTCAGCACCCAAAGTCCCTGTCCAGCAGGGACACACGTGGAATCCCCGGAGTGTATTTTCTGTTTCCCATCTAGTTATCCAGGTTGCGCTTGAAAAGGGATAATGAGGTACTCTGCTTGATGTGGAGAGGGAGTATATTCCACAGATGAGGGAGTGTCTGGGTCACAAATCTGTACCACTAGCAAGTCCTATTGATATCACAGACCAGGTTGAGGTTGCATGTGTGGTTACTTGAGTGGAGCTTGACTTGTGGATATGCAGCAGTCCCGTCAAGACGGGGTCTGAGATTGCTTTGCATGCCAGACAGAGATCACCTCTGAGGTGTCTGTATGAGACTGAGTAGAGAGACAGGGCTTTTAGCGTATCTGTACTGGGTAGATGTCTGAGGCCCTGGATTCTTCTGGTGAGGAACCTCTGTGGTCTTTCCAGCTGCTGCATGTGTTTTGTGAGGTACATGCCGAAGAGAATGTTGTACTCAATAATGGGCCTTATAAGGGAATAATACAGGGATGTTATGACCTCCTTGTCCCTGGATGAGATGCCCTTACTTCTGCGGTATTCCATGTAGAAAGCTTTCCATGCAACAGAGGCAACATGTTGGTCAAAAGTCACATTGCTTTCAACCTGGGTGCCCAAATCCCTCACAACTGATTGCATGCTTAGGACATTGTTATTAATGTGATAATATGTGGGGATGTCACTCTCCCCAAAGGGGACGTTGATGCATTTTTTGGCATTCAGCTTGAGACCATGTTTCTGGCACCAGTCATTTGTTTGGGTGAGACCCTCTTGGAGGATGTCCACATCACCTGGGGAATTGATGAACACACTCAGCTTGCATTCATCTGCAAACTTGGTCAGCCATAGCCCATTGGTTTTGGCCTGCACCTAAGAGAAGTATATCTCAAATAACAGGGGCCCCAAAACAGATCCCTGGGGTACGCCACTCATTATGGGTTTACTGCTTGAGGTGGCTTCTCCTATTTTGATTAGGTGGGTTCTATCAGTGAACTAGTTTGCTACCCATCTGATAACATATGGATTGATGCCTATTTGAAAGAGTTTATCTATTATGTCTGAGTGGGGAATAGTGTCGAAGGCTTTGGGCAGATCAAGGTAGGCAGTGTGCACCATCTTCCCCTCATCCATGGCTTTGGTGACTGTCTCAAAGAAGTCAACCAGACTTAATAGACATGACCTCCCCTTGACAAAGCCAAACTGTGCAAGGTTGAGTGTTTGGAGGTTGCCAATGTCCCTGTTAATGAGGTCCATGATAATCCATTCCATGGCCTTGCAGATCAGGCTAGTTAGGCTGATGGGTCTATAATTTCCTGGATTGGTGGATGCTTCACCTTTGTGTAAGAGGATGACAGTGGCTGTCCTCCACTTGGCTGGGACAAAGCTAGTACTCAGGCTTTGGTTGAATATGGTGCCTAATGGTGCTTCAAGTTCATGCATGAGTTCATGTAGGATGCAGCCTGGGATGTTATCAGGTCCCATGGAGGCTGTATTTTTTGCCTTTGAGAGGGCAATGATGACCTGTCCCCTAGAGATAAGGGGAGTGGGGCAGGTACTGGGGATGTCCTGATTTACTGATGGGGTGAAGGGATGAACTTTGATTTACATTTTGTTTTACCTTTAATTTTCACTTGTTGTTAGAAAGGGAAAGGGTTTAGACAGGCTAACTCTAGGCAACCTAAGGGACCTAGTCAGTTTTTACATAACTGAGATGGTAGAGAAGACTATCCAGAGCTTATCTAGACAATCCTGTCTTGGTAGAGAAATTCCAGCTTTCAGAAGTTGTATGGTCAGAGCAACAATTTTATTGTGCTTACTTTAGTATTTACTTGCATATTGTTTGTGTGACTTTTCTAAAATAAGTTGATTTAAGTTCTTTTTAAATTCTGTGGTAACTGATTCTGATTAATCTTTTCTTTTATATTTTTTATTCATTTGAAGCTGAATATGGATTCCTTAAATGCGTATGCCATTAATTATATGCTAAAGTACAACTAATCTATGTACATTTGAAGGTAACACCTGACAACACTGGTGATCTGTGTTCCTCATGTCAAAAGTTGGATGATTTGCTTACCATTATTAGTAGTAAATCAAGACTTACTGATGATGATTGCACTTGTGCAACTGGTGCTGGTTGGAGAACTGTAATTACACATATTAATGACTGGACTGGTGAGATAAATAATGTTAGACAAGGGTCAAATAGAACACATTTAGGAAAGGATGTGTCTGTTATCATTAAAGATCACTCAGTCACAATGAAACAAGACAATGCCCAGGACAACTTTGGAATTCTGAATACAAATGTTCAGAAATCTGAGGACTCAGACTGTTTGGAAGGAAATAAAAAAAGAACAAAAGGAGGAAGTTCACAGCAAATAACAAGGAAGAAAAAGACACTGACAAATGTCTGTAAAGTTAAAAGAATACATACTAAAAATGGCACTGATTTGTTATGTAACCTACAGATTATGGAAACATTTTTCTATCATAAAACCTTCAGTCTAAAGAAAAAAACAACATGTTTCCAAAAGAGAAAGTAGAAAAAAGAGGCAATTTGAAAGTGAAAAGGAAAAAAATCAAAATTAAATGTGGTTGGAATGTAGAACATCACTATAAAAAAAATGAGGGGAAATATAGACGTTGACAACATGGCTAAAGCTTTGGATGTACAAAGCCAGCTGTATGAAGACTGTATGCCTGTAAACGTAATAAGCAATAAAAACAGTGGGATTAATAAGACAAATGGTGATGCAGATCATTCCTTTGTAACAACTGATAGAGCATATATTACTGAATAAAGCTGAAGATTCTTCAGATCTGGTCTGAAATGATATTCTTATAATTCTTGATTCAATTATTAGAGGAACTGATACTTACATTTGCAGAGAAGATAATGAATATTGAATCATGTTATGCTTGCCAGGAGCAAAAATAGAGGATGTGAGACAAGCCTTAGAATGCCTTAATGTAAGGAAGTATGCATCTGTTTTTATTCATGTCAGTACAAAATATCTCATCTGTAAGGACTTTCTGACTGCTAGCAGGGAATTTATAGGCCTCTTATATAGTACAGCTTGTACTGATGTTAGGATGTATTTTTCACAAATCACATATAGAAAGAAGAGTCGGGTCATAGTGAATGAAACACTTTTTTGAGTAAATATCTACATGAAAAACACGCCCCATTTTAAAAAAATGGAAATCTGTAAAGCATCCAAGCCTAATTTTGGGCAGATGTGTTCAGACAGGATGGCGTGCATTTGTCAAGATCAGGGAAGAGAATTTTTGCAGCAGATATTTTACAATATTTGACAAACACAAGGCAAGATTTTTGCCAGGTTGAAAATTTAACATTTCACAGATAGCAACATTTGATGCATCTCTGATAACTGTTAATGCTAGGAGCATTAATAATAAAGTTTTTTATTGTAAAATTTACTACATTCCCATAAGATTGATGATGTTATTGTTTGTGAAACATAGTTAAAGAACAATGACGGGATACCAGCTTTGTCAGGGTAAAAATGTTTTTACTGTAATAGACATTCTAACAAAAAATCAGATGGAGGTGTTATGATAGGGATTAAAGATATCTATGAGACTTGTGATTATTACATGTTCAATGATAACATCAATACTATAGATTGTGTGACTGTGACAGTAAAGGCAACCCTGGAACATATAACAATTGTTGGAGAGTATAGACCACCAAAGTCAATGCTGATGACCTACAGGAATTCATACATTTCTTGCATGAAACACAGGAGGGAAGAATAATAATGTATGGGGAGTTAAGTTTACCAGAAGCAGACTGGAATAATATTGATTCAAAAACATTGGTAAGGAAGTTATTCATAACATATGTTCATGAACAGCAATTGCTTCAGATTGCAAAAAAAAAAAAAAACCTACAAGGGAAAGGAACATACTAGACATTGTTTGTATTCCTAAAGAATTTACTGTTACTTCATACCAAGTTTTACCACCATTGATGTGCAGTGATCATGGGGTTATAAAGGTTAATTTGTTGCTAGATAATTCTGCCAAACTGAAAGGTAAACCAGTGTACAGAAGATTAATTACAGATTATATTAAAACAAACAGTCAGTATGAAAAACTAATTGAAGTGAAGTGTTTAGTGGAAAAAAACTGCAAATGGAATGTGAAACGTTTTGAAAGAAAAATTGCTTAAGTGCAAAACATAAAAAAAAATATTTAACATCAGGATCTAGACATACAACATCAGGGGGATATATGTCCATAAGAACAAGATACCTGATTGTGAGAGACAAAAAATATAAGAAATGGAAAAATGCTGGACTACAGCTTTAAAAACTAAAAGAAATAATCAGGACAAAGAAATTAAGCACAGTGTGAGACAAGATCAAGAAACCTTTGAAGAAAACTTATATAAAGATATTGAGCATAACAGGAAATCATTTTATAGATGCATAAGGTGTTAAAGGAGTAAAGACATGCAAACGGATAAACTGTATGTCGATTCTAAAATTTATTCTCAAGCATAACAGATTATAGATATATTTACAAAATTTTATGCAAAACAGTCTAGCTCCACAAAGGGGATGATAAGTTGTTCTTGTGATATCGAGGTAACCTCAGATACTGGAATCAAAATAGATTATATTGAAATGAACTATGCAAAGTGGATCCAAACAAAGCACAGGGAGCAGACAGAATTAATAACAATGACCTGAGAATACTTCAGCAAGAACATATGGTACCATTATATCCATTATTTACTAGGTCATATAAATATGGGGAGATTCCTCAAGATTGGAGACATGCACTTATTATGCCTGTCTTTAAGGGAAAGGGGAGTAGGACAAACCCAGAGTTATACAGACTCTTATGTCTACTTTCATGTTGTGGAAAAATAATGAAGAAGTTAATATTGGATAAGTTATTTTCAGAACTGGAAAGGTTGGCACTTGAAAGCATATATCAACATGCATATGTTGAAAACAGATCTATTACCACCTGCAACATGATGTTCTGTAATAATATAATAACAGCTATGAATGAAAAATTGTGCTGTGATGTAATTTATATAGATTTAACTTCAGCATTTGACAAGGTCATACACAACACTAATCAATAAATTACAATAACCAGATATTGATTTACTCTTGATAAGATGGATAGCTGCATGGCTTACAAATATGACATGGCAAGTATCATACAGCAATTGAACAGGTGAAATTCTTGATTACAGTCAGAGTGTCTCATAGGGTTCTGTCCTATGCCCTTATTTGTTTAGATTGTATCTTACAGACATAACATTTTAATCTGAGGTGTTCTATAGTCTGTATGCAGATGACCTGAAATTTGGTAAACTGATTACATGTGTTACAGATAGGACATGTCTGCAAAATAATTTGACTAAATTGACCAAATAATATGCTGATAAATACATCAAAAACGTAGCATATGTAATTTGGGAGACATAAATTCAAAGGTGAATTCTTAGTACAGCACACAGTGATTGAAACTGTAGACTCATTTAAGGACTGGGTATATGGCTAGATCCAGTTTTGCATTTTTTTAATCATATCAACTGATTGCTTAAAGGTAGTTATAGAACTATAAGTTGTGTAAAAAATGTATAAAGTCAAGAAATTCAGAAATTATGAGGTCATTGTTTGTTAATTACTTTAGACCCAAACTTGAGTATGGAATAACAATAAGGAAACCTTATAAGAAAACAGGCATGAGTAAACTGGAAAGAGTACAGAGGAAATATACCAACAGCATCCATGGATGTGAAAATTTAAGTTATTATGAAAGACTAAAATATCTGAACTTCTACAGTCTTATAGATATTTAAGAGGAGATCTTATTCAGGTATATAGGGCATTTAGAAACAACTATCTCTAGGAATGGTTGGAGTTATCAAATGTAATAGAGAATGGTCAGACAACCTATGTTGAAGATTCTATATAAATGAGGAGTGTACTAATTGATTCTCTGAGAGAGCAGCTGATGCAAGGATCAGACTACCAAACTACATTAAAGCAAACTACATTAAAGCATAGTCGAAAGTGCTTAATAATTCTAGTCAACGAGAATAAAAACCCTATTTATATTACAGCCTGGTCTATTTGTTTACAAAGTATTTTTAAGAACAGCCTAGATACTTATTATGAGAGCAACTGTTTTGGTATATTGTCGGGCTAGACTGGATAAACTATATATGATCCAACTGACATGCCCAAAGTTTCCTGGATTTCATTAACTCCAATGCCCTGGATCAGTTGGTTGTCACTTCCACAAGGGGCTCAAACACCTGGACCTGAACATGGGGGGCCATTGTACCACTCCCAGCATGGGGCCCTCCACGGTGAAATCTGACCACAAATTGGTCACATTAGAGGTAACCATAACACCAGATGCCCCCTTAGCTGTAACTCAGCAAAAATAAAATCTCCTCTAAGGGCAATTACAACCTCTAATGAAATGGCATAAAAGGCTTCATAGTCACTTCCTCCACTGATGATACCTACACCAATGCAGGGCTCTACACCAATGCTTTATACAAACACCTCTACAACTGTGGAACAGCACAAACAGCATGTGACAGCATGGCAAAATCACCAATTAATAAAAATAAAAAGCCCACAAAGTGGTGTTACTCAAATTAAGGCAAAACTCAGTTAAAGCAGTCCAACAAAGTGGTCCACAAAGCAGTTCACAAGTTCCAACATGCCAAAACTTTAATGTAAGATGTCAACATCAAGAAATTGTCAAGCACTTTCATCCTAATACATTGGACTTCATCAGAACCATTTCCACAAAATACAAACCTCATTAAATAATTTTAAATAATCATGTGACTCTAATTAAAAGTCTTTCTTATATTTAAAGGTAAATCTACCATAAAATGATAAAAATATAAAAATATAAAAGTGTGTAAAAACGAACCACTTTTCAAAATTAATAACAAAAAATTATAACACAAGTGCCTTCCTTCTTAATATAGGGGCAATTGAGATGTGGTAATTCATACCTGAGATTATAGTGGCATTCTACCTAAGCTGCCACCTTAACGTACATGCTTCCACTCTATTCTCCCACAAACCTCCCCTTTCATCCTTCTTAACTCTTTCTAGTATAACAAATACAAACTTATTACCTTGACCACAGTACTTAATATGTTTGAAGAATGCATTATTACCATTCTGATTCTTGATGGTGTGCAGGTGTTCATACATATGTTTACACAAACTCCTAATAGTTTGCCAATGTAAAAATAATTACAATTCTAGTAAATGAGAGTATAGACTAGCACACTACTACCCCAATTCCCTGCATCTAAAACAAACTGCTGTGGGGGCTCCCCAAAAGAAACATATCTGTCCTGCAAAATGTAATTGCAGTAATTGCACCTCCCACATGTTTTTGTACCCCCCTGTCTGATCTAGGTGGCATGAGAGGAAGTTCAAGAAGATATTTTAAATTATGGCCAGTTTTAAATACAAAACAAGGTTTCTGACCAAGTATGTTATTGAATTTAGTATTGTTATTGAACATGACCCAATTTCTAGTTAAAATTTCTTTTAATTCATGGATCATGTCACAGAACTGGATAACCACAGAATTTGAAAAATAATTTTCCTGGAATTGTATCGTAGGGCTCACTATCTCATTTTGAAAACCTAATAGGGGTGTGTGTATCTAGTACCCGATCCTTGTTGGATTTCCCCCCCTATTCCACACAGTAGATGTTCTGAGTACCCTCTTTCTTGAAACATTGCAATTAAGTTACCAAATTCTAACTTAAATAAAGAAACTTCAGAACATGGTCTTGCTGCTCTTACTATTTGCCCCTTAACTATATTTCTTTTTATATGTAAGGAGTGGTAAAGCCCAAATAACTATTTGAAAACATTGGTTTCTTATGTAATCTAGATTCAAATTGTGTAGGACTCTGTCCTTAAAAGTAGTTAGATCTAAATAAGCAATAGCTTCATCAGAATGTGTACATGTGAATTTAAGAAATGAGTTGTTGTTATTAATAAAATTCACAAATTCATCACTTTCATTATCAGTCTTTTTCCAAAGAATAAAAATGTTATCAAGAAATCTTAAATAAAGGTACCTATGCTCATGAAATCCTGAAGAAAAAAAATTTTTTTATCCCAGGCATATATGACAAAACTGGCATATTTTGGGGTGCAATTAGCGCCCATAGCTATGCCTTTCACTTGCCTAAAATATTTGTTCTCAGACACCTTCAAATTATTATTTAATATAATTTCCATTGCTTCCAATACAAAATTTGTCAATGTAGTGTTCAAAGTGGTTAGCTCATGAATTGCTTCTTGAAACAATTCTAAACCTTCCCTGTGTGGAATGGAGGAAAAAAGATCCACATCTATTGTTGTAAAACCAGGATTGTCAGTGTAAAAATCGTGCTTAATCTTCATCAAAATATGAATTAATCTGTCCACAAATATAGCTAGGGGGTATGTCATACTATTTTGTGCAGCAACAATAAGCTTATACGGTGGTTTATTGATGTTTTTGTGCACCATTGTATCCCAAAGACAGAGGGAATGGTGGGGTGGTCATTAACCAAAAAGTCAACATATCTTCATTTATAACCCCTGATACAAGGAATCTTCCAAAAATAACTGGATTCTGCTTTGTGTGACAGTGATTTGGTTCTTATAGCCAGTTTCTTATTTTTCCATGTCATATAACATTTTTAACATATCACAGTTGTAGTCAGCGTTGCTCACAATTGCCACCCCTCCACCCTTGTCAGGTTTCATTACCCACAATGAGTTGTTACTTTTTAATTTGTTTATAAGAGCTGTCTCTTCCTTTGTCAGTTTGTAAAATTTCTTATTTTGTCTAGAAAAAGAGTGGTAAATATCCTGAGTACATACCCTCTCATAATTTGCTATAGTAGGGTTTAAAGGTGGGTTAAATGTACTTTATTTCTTAAAATTCCTACTATGTAAGCCATGGCAGATACTACAATCTTTAAAAAGAATCACCAAGTTTAACTTCCTAATAATAGTTTAAATTCAATTAACGTGTCAACTAGATCTGCTTTTGTTGAAGGGACAGACTTAAAACCCCTTTCTAAAAGTGAAAAATGAGTTTTAGTAATACCAATGTCAGTGTAGCTAAAAATGTTAAACCCCTCCTGGCTCACCATTTTACCCTCAAAAGCTGAAATTATTTTGTCACATTCTTCTGTTTAAACTGATGATTGTTCCTGCTGTTTTTCCTCCAAAAGTATCTGTTCCCCTTGCTTTTTACCGTCTTCAGGGTATCAGGGTGTTCGAAAAAACTTTTCTGTCTATTTGTGTTAGAGATCCTTTCTGATCTCCTTATTTCAGAGTGTTCCTGCTGAAATACTTCATCAACTACTTGGTTGTTAACACTGGGATTATTTACCACAACTTGATTTATTTTATTAACTCCTTTTGTTCCATGAGTTATGATCACCTGTCACCCCCTTAGTGACTACCTTTCTCTGCATAATGCTGCGTGACCTCACTTGTATCCTGTGAACTAAATAAGCTTTCAGTAGGGAATGTGCAGTATTCTTATTGTATTCAAGTTCATCCCTATCCAACTTCTTTTGTTCCTTACCATGTTAATTTTAGCTTGCTGTTCTATGTTATCAAAAATGTTGTTGTATCTTTCGATGAAATTGTCAAAAAATACTTCAGAAGAAATTGTGTTGTTTAAGTTATTCACTTTATCTAAAAGTTCACTGATTTTACTGTTGTTCAATCTTGTAATGAACTACATTGATTCTATGCCATGTCTATCAAACATGGCTAAAAGTTCTTCTAAATCTAAATGTCCCAAAAAGATTCCATTGGGGAACTTAAACATTCTCAGTCCCTCGGGAACCCTTTTCCTTTTAATAATCTTAGACAAAAAGGCATTGTCACACTGCAGGTTACATGCCTTCAAAATGGGTTTTCCAGTTAGTTAAGCTTTGCCTGAAAGTTCTTACATATACTTGGAGACTCAGAACTGGCAAATGACAATTCAATGTTTAACCAGCTTTGAAAACAGTACCCTAGTTCACCTGGTTCATTTTCTTGTTGTAGTCTTTGGCCACAAGGAATTGAATCTGGTGAAAACAAATTAGCATCTAAATGTTGTTGAATGTTCATTCTTATTTGAAATGTAGCTTGTGTGACGTAAATCACTTTGCAACCCTGTTGCAAAGAATGCTGGAAGTTTTAGTCTGTCCAAGAAGTTTTGAAGCTGGCTGAGTTGTTTGTGAGAAGATTTTAAGCATCCCTCCAACTTGTTCCCCACCTCTCTATGGAGAAGGTCTTAAACTTCCTGTACAAGGCCAAAAATATGGCCTCTGTGGGACCAGAAAACATCACAGGCAGCATTCTACATGAATTAAAACAGGAATTATCAACACCACTGAATAATCTTTTCAGTCACAGCCTAAGCTCTGGCTACATCCCAAAAGAATGGAAAGCAGCTTCCGTCATCCCTCTGCACAAAGGGGGCACACCCGCTGACCATGTGATCTATACACCCATTAACCTGTCCAGCCTTATCTGCAAGGCCATGGAGCATATCATCATAGATCTCATCAACAAAGATATAGGAAATCTCCAAATGCTTGACCCCACTCAGTTCAGTTTTGTCAAGGGATGGTCATGCCTGTTAAACTTGATGGACTTCTTCAAAACAGTCACCAAGGCCCTGGACGAGGATAAATCTGTGCATACAGCCTACCTAGACTTAGCCAAGACCTTTGACACCATTCCTACTCTAACATCATTGATAAACTCACCCAGTATCAACCTATATATTGTCCAGTAGTTTGCAAACTGGGTCTCTGACAGAACTCATACAGTCAAAATTGGGGACTTCACCTCCTCCAGCAGACCCGGAACCAGTGGTATTCCACAGGAATCAGTTCTGGGGCCCTACTTCTTTGAAGTACGGGCAAAAACTAAAGGCCTTTGGTTGACTAGCTGATGACTGCAAACTGGGAGCAGTCATTGGGTCCCAAAATGATGTCAACATCCTGCAAGAGGGACTCACACAGACTAATGGTTGGTGCCAAAGGCATGGCCTCAAACATAATGCAAAAAAATGCTTCATCATAGCCCTCAACAAGGGTGATCTCCCTGTAAACTGTCACATCAAGGATAATAACCTAAGCATGTAATCAGTGGTAAGAGATCTGGGCAGACAAGTTGATAGCAATCTCACTTTTAACTACCATGTCTCCATAGTAGTAAGACGGACATTATATATGGCCCATCTCATAAGAAAGGGCATTGCCTACCAGAAAAAAAGAAGTTATAACTTCCCTGCATGCTTCCCTCATTAGGGCAATAATAGAGTACAATGCTCCCTTTGGTATGTACATCTCTAAGCACCTGCAGCAGTTGGAGAGAACACAAATATTCCTCATAAAGAAATGACAGGATCTGCAACATCTGTCTTATATGGACAGATTGAAATCACTGTCAATGTACTCAGTGTCATACAGATTACTCAGAGGGTACCCATGCCTTGCATATAAGGCATTTTCAGACCTTGCCTTAATGGAAATGCTGCACATATGCAAGTCTAATGGCATATGAGTCACCCACACTAGGGACTTCAACCTGGTATGTGACATCAACAGAACCTGCTGGAGGGACAAATTTGTCTCACAAAGGATACCTCACCTTTGTAACAGACTCCAAATCTAGGTTAAACAAGTTATTTCATTGACCTTATTTAAGTGTAATTTATACAACTGGATGGGGATCAGAAAATTCTCCCCAGGGGTTCCACCGGTGTCCCTCCTGGACAGGAGCAATAGGTGCCAAATTAAGTGTTGCACATAATAGACACTCTTGGGAACAGGGGTTAAATTTGGCTAGGCTTGTAAGGACCCTAGGGCCATTAGCCTAGTAGCCTCCTATGATCCCAATATCCTATTAATGATAGTGCTTGAAATATTTTCATGAATGTCTTCTTGTTCTTCTTTCAGCTGTTCCCATTAAGGGTTGCCACAGCTGATTATCTGTCATCTATTTCCATTTCTTCCTGTCATCTGCATCTTGTTCTGTCACACCAACCACCTGCATGTCCTCTCTTATGACATCCATAAACCTTATCTTAGGCCTTCCTCTTTTACTCTTCCTTGGCAGCTCCATCCTTAGCATCCTTTTCCCAATATATCCAGCACGTCTCTTCAGCACATGTCCAAACCAGCACAATCTCACCTCTCTGGCTCCTTCTCCAAATTGTCCAACCTGAGCTGACCATCTAATATACTGATTCCTAATCCTTTCCATCCTAGTCACACCCAATGCAAATCTTAACATCTTTAACTCTGCCACCTCCAGCTCTGACTCCTGCCTTTTTGTCATGAGGAAGTACAGGAGAGTATAAAGAGAAAGAGGTTGGCAAAGAAGAAGTGGGATTGTCAGAGAGATGAAGAAAGTATACAAGAGTATAAGGAGACGAGGTTCATGGTAAAGAGAGAGGTGGCAAAGGCTAATGATAAGGTGTTTGGAGAGTTGTATGAAAGGTTGGAAACAAAGGAGTGAGAAAAGGACCTGTATCGACTGGTTAGACAGAAGGACCAAGCTGGGAAAAATGTGCAGCAGGTAAGGGTGATAAAGGATAATGAGGGAAATGTGCTCACAAGTGAGGAGAGTGTGTTGAGCAGATGGAAAGAGTACTTTGAAGGGCTGATGAATGAAGCGAGTGAGAGGAAGAGAAGGTTGGATGATGTGGGGATAGTGTATCAGGAAGTGCAGCAGATTAGCAAGGAGGAAGTAAGAACAGCTATGAAGAGGATGAAGAATCTAAAGGCTGTTGGTCCAGATGACATATCTGTGGAAGCATGGAGGTGTTTAGGAGAGATGGCAGTGCAGTTTTTAAGCAGATTGTTTATTGAAATCTTGGAAAGTGAGAGGATGCCTGAGGGGTGAAGAAGTGTTTTGGTACCGATTTTTAAGAATAAACATTATGTGCAAAGCTGTAGTAACTAGACAGGGACAACATTTTTATGTATGTATGCAAAATAACATTTTCATTGCTGAGTCTATGTTTATAAGATTACATTTTTTAGTGTAAGAAGCATTGGAATTAGCCAATTTGACATAGAGGAACTGAAAGTAACTTGCACAGAAGACTAACTGGGTCAAGGGACATAAAGTATACTGCATGCTATTGGTCAGTAAAGCAGGAAAATTCCATCAAACCTGTATCAGACTCCTTTGCAGGGTCAGTCAGTATTTATTCAAGTAGCCCCGATAAAGGTTCTTTACTTCTCCTTATGATCAAATGGACAATTGTTTATAGCTGGAATTTTTTTTATGTTTCTTCTTTTGTTAAACAGCTATTTGATTGTTTTATCAAAATGATAACATGCTTAGTAGCTTGGGTATTTACACACAAAGACAGTTTAATGGCCTTCCTAAGACAGATATTTATTTATTTTATTTATTGACATTTGTTAACCGGGTTTGTCAACTGGGCTTGTGGCCCATTTTTCAGTGGAGACCCGAGGAGAAAAGCTCCAGTAATACATTTTAAAACAAGTACAATTTTAAACAATATTGATATAATAGCAGTTATAGCAAAACGATTTACATATGTTGGCTTACATGCATAAAGTTAAAGTTGCATTAAAAAGAAGCTAAGTAACAATTTTACATTGATATAGTTCAATAGGTCAACAATAAACATTTTTTGTTTGTATAAAATTGTGCAAATGCGTAGTAGACACATTGGAGAGAGAGGTGTAATGAGGTACTAAGTATAGTCCTTTTGAGGATACATAAATGGAAGGAAGACTAGGTAGGGTCATGGCAAGGGCAGGTTCTGGAACTGAGAAAATAAGCTTTTAGTTCATTTTTAAAGTGTGAAATGTGGGAGATTGAACGTAAGTCAAGGGGAAGTTTGTTCCAAGCATGGGCAAGGGAGTGTTTGTAGAGTAGTTTGCCTACTGACCTTTTTGGGTGGTAGACATCAAGTAATTGTTGATTAAAAGTACGGAGGGTCCAGGATGGGATGTACATGGAGACTATGGAAGATAGAGATGGACAGAAGGAGGGTTTATAAAGAATAGAGTGTAGCATATGAAATTGATAAGATAGCAGAAACTGGGGAAGTTCAAGCCATTGAAGAGAGTTTAAAGAAATGCAGTGGTGTGAGTTATATGGGGAGTTAGTAATGAACCTGGCTATTTTACGGTAAGTCTGTTGCAGTTTGTTTAGAGTGGAGGCCTGGATATTGGTAAGAACTGGGGCGGCATATAAGAGGGAGGGGAGGAGGAGTGCCTGGCCCAGGGTAAGTCTAAATTCAAGGGTTAGAAATTTTTTGTTCCGATATAGCAGACCTAGTTTCTGGTTTGTTTTTTTTTATACATTGGAGTATGTGTAGGTTGAACTTGAGTTCATAATCGATAATGACCCCTAGGAGTTTTGTGTGGGTGTCAGGTTGGATGTTTGAATTGTTAGAAGATGTAATAAAAATGGAGGTTTTGTGATGAGAAAGAGAACGGGGAAGGAAAAGTAGGAGTTTGATCTTTTTGGGATTTAGGATCAATAGGTTGTGAGAGAGCCATTGTTCAGTGAATAGTAGGGCCTGTTGGGTCAGGGAGTGTAGTTCAGAAATGTTATTTGAGATGGATATAAGTGTGGAGTTGTCGGCATACTGAATAAGGGAGGATTCTTTGCATGAGGTGTAAAGATCATTGGTGAAGATGTTAAACAAAAGGGGTCCCATGATGGAGCCTTGGGGAACACCAGTGGAGATGGAAAGGAAAGGTGAGGAGGATGAGAGCCATTTGACAGATTGTTCCCTGCCAGATAGGTAACTATTAAACCAGGCAAGTGTGGAGGGGGATAGGTGGAGACTTGTGAGTTTGGATAGTAGTAGAGGATGAGAGACAGTATCGAAGGCTTTGGAGAGATCTAGGAAGAGACAGGAAATGAGTTTATTGTTGTCTACAGCCTCTGCAAATATTATGAGTGAAGGAGAGGAGGGCAGTGGTGGGGCTGTGGTGAGGACAAAATCCATGTTGGGTAGAGGTAAGTAAGTGGTGTGTGAGGAGGTGATTGAGAAGCTGTGAGTGAATACATTTTTCTAATATCTTGGAGAGGGGGGACAGAATGGCAATGGGTCGGTAGTTTGAGGGGTCAGTGGAGTTTCCACCTTTATGAAGAGGGATAGTGAAGAAAGATTTCCAAAGGGTGGGGACAGTTGATTCCAGAATAGATTGATTAATTAGTATAGATATAGGATAGGCAAGTGAGTCAGCAGCAAGTTTGAGGAATGTAGGAGATAGATTGTCAGTGGAAGGAGAGCAAGGTTTTAGCTTGAGTAGTAGAGATTTGATGTAAGTAATGGGAACTGGCTCAAAAGAAAACAAAGTTCCATCATAGTATAAGTAGGACAATGACTCTGAGATGGTTACGTACAGACTTATAACATGGAATATGAATGACATAAATAACATGGTAAAACATGCCACAGGTTTTGCTTGTATAAAATACTTGCAACCACATTTTATTTTTTTCTAGGAAACTCAGACACGCAAACCCACATTCTGTTGGAAAGTTAATCGATATAGGTGCTTCTTTTCTTCCTATCTAGGGGCCAAAAGACAAGGTATAGTTTTATTAGTTAAGAGTGCCATACAATTTATCCAATATCTCAACTAGAAGATACTGAGAGTAGTTTTATTTATTTATTTAGTGACATTTGTTTACTTTGAATATCAGACTGAGCAATTGCCCATTTTCAAAGGAGGCTCAGAAGAAAAGCTCTACAGTGATTACAAGATATTTTTGAGAAAAAAAAATGTATAGATTTGAAGTAAGACATTTCACTATAACAGAACATTTAGAATTTGCATAATTTATCATGCTTAAAGGAAGATCTGAGGGCAGAATGATAAGTAATTTGAATACGAATGTTCCCCGGGACTGATTTGCAAACATAATTGGATGTATTGCATAGATAGGTTCAGTTCCAAGAGACGGTGTCAAGATGGGTTCAGTTTCAAGAGAGGGTGTTTATATGGGTGAAGGATTGGAACATGATTTGTTCTATACATAAGGCACAATCAGGTACATGACAGTTTGCAATTCCAGAAGTGGGTAAAACTTTAAACAGGTTTCTTATTGTAATAGGAACGATAGATGTATATTAGCATCTCAGGCTCTCTGATTCACCATATACATATCTATCTTATAGAAGTAACTCATTCTCCAAAGCTTATAAATGTTATATAATGATAGTATAACAAAAATATACATGGGAGACATGGCAGATGATTTTATACACTCGTGGGAGACATGTCAGATGATTTTATACATTCGTGGGAGACATGGCAGATGCTTTTATACACTCGTGGGAGACATGGCAGATGGATTTTATACACCTGTGTTATATAATGAATGAACATGCCTATTTTAATTAAAAGATTAGACTATGGTCCCACCCACTTGTTAGACAATCCACCTATGCATCTGGAAGTTCTAATGGGGGGAAACACCTGGGTAAAGGAGCTGAAGCATGAATACTTTCTACTGTAAGGGTCCAGTCTTTGAGCATAAGTTTCAAGATTGGTAGGCAAAGAGGAAGGGTCTGTCAGAGCCCCCAAATATCCCCTTTCTGCACAATCAGAGGACTTGAAGGCCCATATGAGACAAGTTTGAGACACAAGGGAGTTAACAGTACTGTCTTCCTCTAGGGTAACATCCATAGAAGGAGCAGGTCTGGAATAGCAGTGATGGTACCACAGTGATTACAATGAGGAGATCTCTATATTTATTACTGAGTTGAAAAGCAAGATTACCAAGCAGTTGGACCATAAACTCCAACACAAAAAGGTAGTGATTACATTAAAATATTTTGATAATTCCATCAGAAGCCAGAAATGTTTAGTCTTGCTGCTTTGCCAACAACTGTCAGATGGATTTCTAAGGTGAAATGTGCACGGACAGAGGGTATCATTACAACTTCTTACTTCTAGACAAGCAGGAACCCCAAGGTCTTGGCATGCTGGAGAGAGTGGAAGGCTTCCCATCTATAACTCTAATCCCCTCACTGACTCCTGAGCAAGTTAAAAGACTGTGAGTACCAGTCTGCCAGAGTGAAGTCTAACTAGCCTTATTCAGCATGAGGGATGGGGGACCACGCCCGACCACACCAAACTGGGCCCAGATGGTCTTTCATTTATAGAGTTATAAGAGGGTTGGAGACAAATGTCTCTAGCTTCACTAAACTGGCTAATACAATCTATTTGTGGAATGACCCTGTTCCCCCATCCTGACATCAGGCTAATATATCACTTGTTTTGAAACCTGATAAGGATTTGTAACTCCCAATATCCTATTGACCTATTTCAATTTTAAACTATAAGTTATTTACATCAATTGGTAGGATAGCTAAGTGTTTATCTGCACTAGCACATCAAGACCAAACAGGCTTTATTGCAACTCGCACTACATTTGATAATATTTTTAAGACAACTTTTTTATAGATGACGCTGATAAAAGTAAGAACTCCATGCTGGTAGCAAACCAAGATGTGGAGAAAGCATAGGATATAATTATTTGGGACTTTTACATAGCTTATTACAATATTTGGGTTTTCCTCCACTGGTAATTCAGTTAATAGTGAAATTGCATTGAGGCTCAGAGGCTAAAGTTAAGGTGCGCCCAAAACTATTCCACCCGTTTGAGCTGATGAGGGGTGCCAGGTAGGGATGTTCACTTTCCTCACTGCTTTTTGCAATCTCCTTGGAGCCTCTAGTGACCTGAATTAGAGAATCAGCTACAGTAGGGTACTTCTGGACAGGAGTGGAATATAAGCTTTGTTTATATGCAGATGATCTTTTACACTTGAGAAACCCTGAAAATATCTTAGCAAATATATATTTGATATTTTAAGTGAATTTGTTGAGTTATCAAATTATAAAATTAATTAGTGTAAAATGGAAGCCCCCAGGATACACTGTATACCCTTAAGAAAAATTCTTCAGCAATATCCCTTCTTGGAGAGGGATGGTCCTGTTTAATATTTGGGTCTGTGTTTAACCCAGAGCTTCAATCTGTCAAAAGAGCTTAATAACAGAGTGTTCCTAGCCAGGGATAGAGATGTCTTACATTGCTGGAAATTAATATGCCTGGACATTACTTTACAGCATTCAGACACTAGTGTGCTGTATGTTTCCCTTGTTCTTGTATTTCTCCCAAGGTTGTCCATAATTAATAGATTCACAGCTCTTATCAAAAATTAGAAATTACAAGGTGAATTCTGTTTGGGGAGGAGCTAAGCATAAGGTGTCAAAGAAAATTATTTTTCTCCCAACTTCCATGGGGGTCTGGGTATTCTGGATTTTGAAAACTATATACTTCAAAAAAATTAATTCACATTTTTCCACTCTTAATAATAACTATATATTGTTTCAATTGTTTATGGGATCCTCTGCCTTCTGTGATTACTCCATGTTTGTGCATTTGTTCTGTTTCATTTTTTTTCTGAAATTCTTCATCCACACTGTGCAAGTGGTCTGCTGTGATCAGTGTACTACTCTGATAAACAAATTAACTAAATCAATAAATACAGTGCAACCCATTGCAACCACATGTGTGTGCAAGCGCATGCACACAAATGCACATATACACTAAACAACATGCACATGAACACGAACACACACACAAAAACAATACACACACAAACACATACACAAACACATAGTCACACACACACATGCACACCTGCACATACACACACACAAACAAACACACACACACACACACACACACACACACACACACACACACGCACACACACGCACACACACACACACACACACACACACACACACACACACACACACACACACACACACACAGCCCACTAATTATGAAAACTTTATTGATTGTGTACACTTGAGATATTTGTGATCAAATGAGTGGATGAACACATAAACAGCAGCTGCAGCAATATACACCAGTTTGTTTCTTTCAGACATATATAGTGCAATCCAGTTCACTTCCATCTGATATATACATACCAATTTGACCACTAACTACAGTTATGTTACTGACTGTATACACTTCAGATATCAGACTGCAACCAAATAAATGGATAAATGAAAAAAAATAATAGCCACAGTAATGTATTTCACTTTGTTGTCAGACACATATAGAGCAATCCATTACAACTCCCAACACAGATGAACCCATCAGTTGCATTCAGTGCATTGGCTTTGCACACATCACATAGGATCATAGGAGGTTACTAGGCTAATGGTCCTAGGGCCCTTACAAGTCTAGCCAGGTTAACCCTTGTTCCCAAGAGTGTCTGCTATGGGTAGACACTAAATCAGCACTTATTACCCATATCTAAGAGGCACACAGGTGGAAGCCCTGGGGTGAATTTACAGTTTCTCATCCAGTCATCTGAATTACACTTAAATAGGGTCAACAAGGGGCTCTGCTTAACATGGTTTGGAAGTCTGTTCCAGAGATGAGGTAACCTCTGCAAGATAAATATGTCCCTCCAGCAAGTTCTATTGATGTCACATACCAGGTTAAGGTCCCTTGAGCTTGTGACATGTGTACCATTTGACTTGCAAATGTGTAGCATTTCCATTAAGGTAGGGTCAGATATTGCCTGATATGCAAGGCACATGTTGCCTCTGAGCAGTCTGTATGACACAGAGTAAAAAGACAGTGATCTCAATCTGTCCACATATGCCATGTGCTGAAGACCTTGACTTTTCTTTCTAAGAAACTTTTGTGATCTCTCCAATTGCTACTGATGCACAGAGAGGTACATACCAAAGGGGGAATTATACTCTATTATTGGCCTGATGAGATAAGAGTACAGGGGGGGGTTATAACCTCCTTTTTTTCTGGAGGTACGGTTGTTTGCTGCATTATTTTAAAATCTGCACTTAAAGTTACTTTTAGTTGAATTTGATCGAACGTTTGTTTTGCTTGTTTGTTTAATTTAACTGTTGAGGCTAGCCTGTGTAACTGATTTATCACTGTTTCTGCATTTTCTGTGTGTTTCTATCAAAAAAACAAAAAAATAATCCTTGTTTTCCTGCCTCTCCTCGACTAGTTTAGACCAGTTTACAGGCATTGCTGTATTCTGGGCTGTGGTGTAGTTCCTGTGTTGTCTATTACCTTACTTGGATAGAAGGAAGTTTCTTTGCTCACCAGTGGGAGTGGGGAGTCTTGAGCAGCCTACCTGTCCCTGTAGGAAGTGACCTCAGCACAAGAGCTGTAGTAATTGGTTGTTTTGGACCATTTCTAGCTCTTTTGTATTTCCCTGTTTAAAATCCATGTTTGCACAGCTTTACGCGGTTGTGCGCATAGCGCAGCGCCGGTTAAACAAGGTTAAACTTCTTCTGGCTCCACCAAGTCTGCTCTTCAAATTTTCCCTTAAAGAAGCTCTTCTCTTAGTATAATCAGACTACTCGCTATATTATAAGCCTAGCACTTGTTCTCAAAACTTCTCTACTAAGTAAGCACTCTCGTACTAAGTAAGCACTACATCCACCATCCACCCCTGTGAATATTCACTTCCCTTAAAGGCACAGCACTCCCTTATACTGTTCTAGCATGTTGAGTGGTAGATTACTGGTGTCCTCTCCAGTTCAGCTGGTTAATCTGGGTATCTTGAGACAATGCTACAATTGTCTCATGTACACAGACAACCCTCTCCTCCTCCCAACAAACACAAATACATGTGAGAGATGTAACTATATAGCCAAACTGAAGGCTGAACTCTCTCAACTCAGGGCTGGCATGACCAGACAGGAGGAGATGGTAACCACACACACAACAAACACAGTCCCACATAGACCTACCACAACTGCAAACCAAACACATAAAAACACAAAGACATACAACAGAGGCTCCCAAAGCAGACATCCAAAAATCCACCACCTCAAAACAAAACACATGCAACACATACTTCAATAAATCAGTGTGTCAACCAATCACATCCCTTGAGGTCAAACACCATGCCTGATACACTAGTAATAGGTGACTCTATAGTCAGACACACTGATGTCCCGCTTATCAGGCTGAACAAGGAGAGGATGACTGTGAGCTGCCTATCGGGAGCTAGGATCCGCCACATAACACACGCACTCAGGTCACTCCAAAGCAAGTACAAATATAACTCCGTCATTGTCCATGCTGGCGTGAATGACCTGAGACATACCTCCCTGGACTACATGAAAAGAGACATAGATGAGCTCTCTGATTATGTAGCCCAGGCTGGTATGACCCTGACCCTGAGCAGCATCTTGCCCTCACCAAGAATGATGCCACAATACAAAGACAAGATGATCAGCTTTAATAACTGGCTCAAGTACTGGTGTCATTCTAAGGGGATCCAATGTCTGTCTGCCTGGGATGACATGTTGGACAAGCAACGCTGCTTCGCAAGGGATGGCTTACACCTGTCACCACTGAGCTTCCGGATATTGGCTAAGGCTCTTCCCACCCCCATAGTGCCTTTTTTAGGCAAGGCTCAAAAGACAAACCCACCTCCTTAGAAAACAAAAATGGAAAAAAACTAAGGGTAATGCTGCTCAATGCCAGAAGTCTAAATCTCAAGATGCAGGCACTTGATGCACTCCTCAGTATGGAGAACATCGACGTCTGTGCAGTAACTGAAACCTGGTTCAAGGCTCCTGAGAGCACCCCAGCGCTACCAGGCTATACCTCGTATCATGCTTTTCAGCCCCAAAACCCAGGCTGAACCACAAAGTTAGGGGGAGTGTCCATATTCATCAAGGACACCCACACCTCCAGGTTAGTAGCAACACATGAAGCATCAGAGACCATACAGGTGCAACTAACCATAGGCAAAACTGCTATACAACTGGTAGCATGTTACAGACCACCCTCCCAATCTCAGGAACCCCACTCAGCCTTCCTGAAGGCATTGGAGGATATGAATGTATCACAAAATACCATCATACTGGGAGACTTCAACTACCCAAACATAAATTGGGTACATTATTCTAGCCCTAACACCCTAGCCCAAAGGTTCCTGGAATTCATAAATTCAAATGCACTGGAACAACTAGTCACCTCTCCCACTGGGGGAGATAATATACTAGACCTGATCATCACAAACATGGGGACAAAATGCTCCATACCGGAGGTATACCCCTCATTTGTGAGATCTGACCACAAACTAATCACCCTGGATATACATATCCCACCTCCACCCCCAGCACAAAAGACCACAGTGAAAAACTTCTCAAAAGCAGACTTCACTCTTCTTAAGACTGAGATGGTATCCTTTAAGCCCACTGGGCCAGTGGATAACACATCCCACAATGCTGAATCCTTCACAAATGCTTTCTATGGACATCTCCAAGAATGCATGGATCATGCAATCCCAAATAAATCCAAGTCCCTCTCCACCAAAGGCAAGTGTCCTGTCTGGTGGACCTCAGCCATTAACAAATTGCATAACAAAAGAAGGAAGCTACTGAACGGAAGAGCAAAATCCCATAAAGGGAAGACATCTCTGATCAACATTAGCAGAAAACTATGTTCTCTCATAAAAACATCCAAGGCCAACTTTGAGAGAAAAATCACTTAGGACACTAAAGATAACCACAAAGCCTTCTTCAGCTATGTTAGAAACCTGGGTGGAAACCCTCAGATATGCTCAGAGTTAGTTCACAACAACAAAAAATACACTGAACCCACAGATATTGCCAACATTCTGGCTGACAGGTTCAGTGGAAATTTCTCCCCTCCCTCACCCCCAAAAGAAGAAATACTTATCCCAGCTGAATGTAATCTCCCTGTCATCTCAGATGTCCAAGTGAGAACTGCCCTCAACAAAGCTAAAAACACAGCATCAATGGGACCTGACGGTATCCAGGGTTGCATGCTATGTGAACTCCAAGAGGAGCTAAACCCACACATAAAAATGCTATTTAACCTTAGCCTTACTACAGGATATGTACCTGAACACTGGCGTACAGCAACAGTGGTCCCACTCCACAAAGGGGGTACCTCTACAGACCCTGGGAACTACCGCCCCATAAGCTTAACCAGCCTGGTCTGCAAAGCTATGGAAAGAATCATTATGGAACTCATAAACAGAGACATAGGGGACCTACAGACACTTGACCCCACCCAGTTCGGCTTTGTAAAGGGTAGATCCTGCCTTTTGAACCTGGTTGACTTTTTTGAAACAGTCACTAGAGCCATTGATGAGGGCAAAGCAGTCCATACAGCCTACCTGGACTTGGCTAAGGCCTTCAACACAATACCCCACTCAGGCATCATAGATAAGCTCAACAGCTTAAACGTAAACCCTTATGTCACTAGATGGGTTGCAAACTGGCTAAAGGACAGAACCCATAAAGTTAAAATCGCTGGAGCAATGTCAGACTCAAAGCCAGTCACAAGTGGTGTCCCACAGGGATCTGTCCTGGGACCCCTCTTGTTAGGCATTTATTTCTCAGATGTTAAAGCAAACATGGGAGGGTTGTGGCTGACAAAGTTCACAGATGACTGCAAACTAGGCACCATAGTCGATACACCAGTGGACACATACATCCTACAAAAAGGCCTCACAGAAATGGACAACTGGTGCCGGAGTCACGGCCTTAAACTAAATGCCAAAAAATGTATAGTCATCCCCTTTGGGAAAAACAAAGTACCCACAAATTATCACATAGACAGCAACCCACTGAGTACGGAAAAAGTAATCAGAGACCTAGGGACCCAAGTCGACAGTGACCACTCATTTGACACCCACGTTGCCAAAGTGGTTAGAAAAACATTCTACCTTGCACAACTCATCATGAAGGGATTCACATTCAGATCCAAGTATGTCATTGTACCCCTATACTCCTCCCTCATCAGACCCATGATTGAGTACAATGCCCCATTTGGTATGTACCTCACCCGGCATTTGCAACAGCTGGAGAGACCACAAAAGTACCTCACCAAGAGGATCAAGGGTCTCCAACATATGTCTTATTCTACCAGACTAAAGAAACTTCAGCTCTATTCAGTAGCATACCGCCTGCTCAGAGGTGATCTCTACCTGACGTACAAGGCCATGTCCAATCAGGATCTGATGGACATGCTCCACCTGAAAAAATCCAAATCCATCAGGACCACGAGAGCTAAAGACTTAAACCTCGGCACAAGTATGAATAGGACATGCTGGAGGGATAGATTCATAACCCAGAGGCTTCCCATGCTTTGGAACAAGATCCCAGTTCATGTTAGGCAGAGCCCCTCACTGACTCTCTTCAAGAGAAATCTTGATGAGTGGATGGGAGATCGTAAGTTTACCCCAGGGGTCACATCTGTGTCACTGCTAGACAGGGGAACAGTAAACTAATTCTATTATATAAGGGGACCTTCAATGTGTCACTACTAGACAGAGGCACAGTATTCTAAATTTATTCTGTGCATTTTTGTACCATTTCATGGGGTGGCAAAAGCCACATCACTATGGCTAGGCTTACAAATGCCCCAGGGCAGATAGCCTAGTACTATACTATACTATGAAACTATGAAACTATGAGCAACATGGAATGCCCTTCTTACTACTGTGGAAACATGGTGATCAAAGGTAAGGTTGCTATCAGCTTGCATGGCCAGGTCTCTCATGAGTGATTGCAAGCTTAAGGTATTACTATTTATGGAGTAGTTTGCAGGAACATCACCCTTGCTGAAGGGGATGATAGTACATTTTTTTTTGTATCTGTATATGCCCTTCTTGCAGGATATTGATATTGTTAGAGGAATGAATGACTGCTCTTAGTTTGCATTAATTGGCAAACTTTGTCAGCCACAGACTTTTAGTTTTTGTCTGTACTTCAGAGAAGTATATTCCGAACAGTAGACCCTTGTTGCACACCACTGGTTACTGGTCTGCTGGAGGAGCTAACGTCTCCTATTTTTATTGTATGAGTTCTATTGGTGAGCCAGTTTTCAACCCACCTGACAATATATGGGTTGATACCCAACTGGGTGAGTTTATCAATAATGCCTGAGCTGAGGACAGTGTCAAAGGCCTTGGCTAAGTCCAGGAAGGCCATATGCAGAGTTTTACCTTTGTCAAGGGTTTGTTGACTATCTCAAAGAAGTACACCAAGTTTAACAGGCATGATCTCCCTTTGATGAAGCCAAACTGGACAGGGTCAAGTGTTTGAAGATTACCTGTATCTTTGTTGCTAAGATCCATGATGACATGTTCCATGACCTTGCAGATAAGGCTGGTTATGCTTATGGGTCTATAGTTCCTAGAATCCGTGGATACACCCCCTTTATGCAAAGAGTTAACATTAGCTGTTCTCCATTCAGCAGGTATGAAACCCTTGCTAAGGCAGTGGTTGAACATGGTACCTAGCAGTGTTGTTAAGTCTTGTTTTAATCCATTGAGAACATAGCCTGGGATGTTGTCTGTTCCCACTGACTCTGTGTTTTTAGCCTTGAAGAGTGTGTTTAAGACTTGTTCCTTGGAGATACTAGACAGGGGACAGTGACAGAGACAGGGGAGTGAAGTTGAACTAAACCTGTCAGCCAGTAGGTTGGCTATATCCACTGGTTCTACATATGTAGTACCAATAACTACAAGTTTTGCACATGTTTGGGGTTTTCCTTTGAGGTTTTGGATGTAGCTAAAGAACATGCTATGGTTTTCCTTAGCTAGGGATGCTAATTTGGTTTCATAAGTAGTTTTAGAGGATTTTACAAGATGTCTTATTTGCCTGTTTAAGTTGAGGAGGGAGTGCTTCCAGGTATGAGACTGTAACTTCGTACTCTTAGACAGCAATTTATTCCTCTTATTGTTTAGCCTGTTAATGGCTAATGTCCATCAGATAGGTTTTTTCTTCCCTGAGGATCTTGCTTTGGTCCTATTAGGTATGGCAAAATTAATAAATTGTATAGATGCTCATATAAAACATTAGTGTATATCCCAGCATAGGTATACTCTCCATCAGTGGGGGGATGGGGGTATGAAGCTGTTTATACCATCACATAAGAAGTCATAATTAGCCTTAGTGAAGCTTTTTGGTCTAGTTGCTTTTGGGGGAGAGGGTCTGATGTTATTATTTCCTCCTCAAGACTGATTTCTGGTTAGACTTCACCATGGAGGTCAGCACACTTAGGGTGGTACAACGATCCCCATGTTGGTAAGCACCAGATCCAGAATGTTTGAGTCCCTTGTGGGGGTGTCAACTAGCTGGTCCAGATCACTGGAATTAATAAAGTCCAGGAACCCTTGTGTGAAAATGTTAGTAGACATATAATTAGCGCAGTCAATGGACGGGTAATTAAAGTCACCAAAAATCAGGGTGTTTGGTTGTATCTTGATCGACTCAGGCAGACCTAGGTAGGCTGAATGGGTGTCCTGGTTCATGGAGGGGGTCCTGTAGCTGGCAATCATTTGAAGAGGTGTCTTGCTAACAGTTAACTGCACCTGGAGTAATTCATGGGAGTCACTCTGTTTAACCAGTCTTGAGGTGTATTTTTCTTTTATGAATATTGATACACCACCTCCCTTAGTTCTCACATCTTCAGTTTCAGGTCTGGATGTGTGGAAGGAATTGTAACCTGGTAAGGCTGGGGTGCTTTCTGCAGCCTTAAAACAGGTCTCTGAGGCTGCACATATGTCAGCATCTTTCAGACTAAGGACTGCTTGCCGTCAGAGCAGTTTCAGATTTAGAGTCCTAGTGTTGAGCTACATAACCTTGAGCTTGTTTTTAGATGGTCTTATTATACTGGGAGTTTTGTCCTTGTGAGACTGCCTAAAAAAGGCATAATGGGGGTGCAAGAGCCTTAGCCAGTCACTGAAATCCTAGAGGAGACAGATGAAGACCATCTCTGGCAAAGTATCGAGGTCTGTCGATTATGTAATCCCAAGCTAACAGGTACTGGATCCCCTTAGAATGACACTAGAAATAAAGCCAATTATTGAAGTCAATCATTTCTTGTTTGCATTGAATCATCATCCTAAGTGAAGGTAAAGTGCTGCTTAAGGCTAGGGACATATCTTCCTAGGGCACATAATCAGAGAGCTCAGTCAAGCTCTTTTCATATACTCCCATCAGGTACGTCTCAAGTCATTCACACCAACATGGACTACGACGGAGTCATAACAGTACCTGCTGTTGAAAGACTTGAGTGCATGTGTGAAGTTGCAGACCCTGGCACCTGACAGACAGCTGACCGTGATCTTTTCCTTATCCAACCTGGAGAGTAGGGCATCTGTGTCTCTCACAATGGAGTAGCCTATGACTAAGATGTTTAATTTTGTGTTTTGCCTTACGGGCTTGTATAGTGAGACACTGGTTCATGAGCTATTATGTGTACTGTGTTTCTTCCAGGATGCATTATGTGAAGTGTGCTTGTGTTTGGGAGGTCTCTAATGTTTAGGTAGGTTTCTGATGAGGACCTCCGCAAATGTAGGTATATGTATTATTGCTTTGGGTGGTGAAAAAAGTGAGAAGTGCATGCTGCCAATCTGCTCAGTGTCAGATGTACTGACTGGTGTGTGGTAGGTCATGGATTCTAGGTTAGACGTTTCCACAAAATCACGTTTATTAACAGGTATTAAGAACAGCACAGCACTTACTAATGCTGACCACAACAGTAAACAGTACATTTTCATCCACAACTTCTTCAAATATACACAAGCATTAACTTCAGTCACATATATATATATATATATATATATATATATATATATATATATATATATATATATATATATATATATATATACCACTGTCAATAAATTAAATTACATAAAATTATTCAATTAACCCCTGTTAACTATTGCAGTACCAGAATAATACAATACATATTCCTTAATAGGAAGCATATATATCTACTTATTACTAAAACTTTTACATACCCTATCAAAGAAACATGTTATACATACAAATATATAAATCCATATTAAAATGCATTAAAATAATATACTAAGAATGCATTAGCACCATCTAGTGGCTCAGTTTCATATCATTGCCAGCATATCTTAATACCTTAAAGAATGTGAAATTAAAATCCATCAATCCAAAAATTACATCAATTTCTCACTTTTTGCTATAAGCATTAAAAATTTGAGAGCATTTGACCAAATCCAACACATATAACAGTATCAAGTCTCCTATTAACCTAAACAATGCATATGAAACGTGCATATAAAAACTACTTAAAATTTGTTTAAATTAAAATACAGGTTTGAATCCAAAGGAATGTGCAAACATATTATTACAAATATAAAAAATACATATAAAATAATATTAAAAATTAATACTTTTATTTAAAATTTATAATTTAAAATTTATAATGAGAATTCCAATCGCAATTTTGCTGCCCTAAGCTTCAATACAGGTGCTTGGGATGCCATATCATTCAATCATGGCCATTTATTAGATTCTAAAACCAGTTGCCAGTATAACTCTCTGTACTCCAGTTTGGTTTCTCATGCACCCCCTCTAATGTTTTTAGTGACATTGGTGCCTTTTCCTCCTTTTACTTGGATTTTGTGGTTTTACTTGGTGGATGGAAGGGCTTATGGCTTCCATGGAAGCTATTTCAATCGGAAATAGCTCAGAGAAGAAATTGGAGCTTCTACTGGGGCAGGTAGCACAGCTAGTTGAACTGCTGAAGCCTATCTGTTCTTCATTCAAAAGACCCACCCCTAATGTTACAAATGTGGAGAAGGAAGGGGAGTGTCAACCAGATGAAGAAGAAACAGTTATGTCTGCTCGTCTGCGTGGTAATAACGGAGATGGTAACAAGGAGAACAACGTGAATGGAAATACAGCTAATTTCAGTAATTTTACAAGTTTGGACTATAGAAACACTCTGGAGAAATTACGGTCACCTGCGATAGCTTCTACAAGTGAGGGTGTGAAAGAACAAATGAGCGGAAATACTAAAAAAATACCAGGTGACCGTTTATCTAAAAATATGAATTGTAATAAACTGAATTTAGATGCTTGGTTACACCAACGCATTTCTTCTGATAAACTTGTAAGTACAAAGGAAACTAACGAAATGGACCCTTACAGTAATAATTTAAACAAACTACAGGACTTGCTGTTTAAATATAAATGGTTAAATGTTGACAATGTTTATTTATGACTATGCATTAACTTAAAGATTGTACCAAAAGGGCTGAGGGTTTATATGTTTCTAAATAATGTGGAAACAGGCTTAGAATTTCATCTTGAATTGTCGGATATATTTGACACTTGCGGTTTAAATATATTAAAAGCCATAATCAAACAAAATGAAAGGCTAATAGAAGGTCTTAATGATAAAATTTGTAGGGTAATGAGTGTTTGGTTAATGACTTAATGTTTACAGTAGAAGAAGAGAAAAGGAAATACTATGAATTAAGGGCAAGTGTGGATGATAAAATTGATGTGATTATTAATAGGAAAAAGAGGAAAATGGAAAGGGATTTAAATGATTATGCACAAAAGACGCATTACCCGAAACCCAAAAATGATGCCAATTTTTTTTTCAGGAGCTGGTGGTCCTTACAGGAAAGAGAGAGTAGGGCCATACTTTGATAAGGTGGATAAAGTATACATTAATAACAGAACAGAACCTGATATGCATTATGAAAATGTGGAAATAGGAGATATAAATGACCCTTTAGAATATCCCTCCTTATGAAAATGTGGAAATAGGAGATATAAATGACCCTTTAGAATATCCCCCCTTCCAAAGGTCTGAGAGATTAAGAAGCAAAACACCAGTGGGATATTACCAGGACAATTGGAGGGGCTGGGGCAACAAAGGGAGGAAACAGAGTTTTTAGAGGAAATATGTGAAAGGTTAGATTTTAATAATATGGATGTGCAGGCTGAAGTATCAGAGGTTAGGATAACACATCAGAGTTAAACCATTCTTAACTATAGTAGTATGGACATCACTAATGGATTTTTTGAATTTCTGCCAAGGGCTTTAAATTTGTTCCAAAGAAAAAAAGTGAAATCAGTAACATGATTACTGACCTCAAACTATTTATGCGTAAGAAAAGTTTTGAATTATTAATTAATGAACCGGGTATAGTTGATGACAAACCAAATAAGAGAAGTGTATGGAACCCTCCACTGCACCCACAATTGAAGAACTTTGAAAATATGGTAGAAAATAAGTTAAGGGAGAACATTTATAAGAATAAAGTTTGGTCTAACTTAAATAAAGAGAGAACTATTTTGGATATGTTGATGGAGGTAAGGGTAATGAAACCAGACAAAGTGGGAGGCATGGTTTTAATGGGTACCATTATATATGAAAGTAAAATGATGGAATTATTATTGGATGAAAACAAATATACTAAGGTATATTTAAATTAAATTAATATTGCTTATAAGAAGGTATATGTGACCTTGAATTACTTAGTTTTAGAAGGATGTATAGATCTAAAAACCTATAGATTTGTGTATAACAAAGAACCTAGAGTACCTAGTGCATTTGGTATCCCAAAAATACATAAAAACATGGAAGACCCCCCCCCCATGAGACAGGTTGCAGCAGCAAGCCAGTCAGTGACAGCCCCAATAGCTAAATATTTGGACCATAAATTGAAAAATATTTCTACTAAAGCCCCTAATGTACTAAAAGACTCATGGGATTTTTTAAGAAGTTTAAGTAATAATTTATTTAAAGACATTGTTATGTTTATTACTATCGACATTGTTGATCTTTTTACCACTATCCCACATAGAGAAGGATTAGAAGTTTTAGAAGAAATTTTAAATGAAAATAAAAATTTTAATGATAAAGATCTTTATGTGATTTGGTTTTAATGGAAATGGTAATTAAATTAATTTTATTTATTTTGAAGAGGAGTCTTTTAAACAGACTAAAGGTGTAGTAATGGGGGCAATGTGTGCCCCAACTTTTGCTAATTTAGTATTGTCTTGGTGGGAGCATACATACATATTCTATTCTGATTATAAAGAGAGCTGAGTACTGTATAAATGTTTTTTAGATGATATATGCATTTTGTGGGTAGATAGTAAAGAAAGGTTTGGGGAATTTTTTAACTATATTTAAATAGTATGGGGTTCTTAAAATTGAATTATAAGATAGGATATGATGAAATTAACTATTTAGACGTGAATATTAGGAAGGATACAGTTAATAAAAGATATGTATCAAGAGTCCACAGGAAGGACACTTACTGTAATTCTTTTTTACACTTTAAAAGTGCATATCCCTATTCACAGAAAAAAAAGTATAATGAAAGGTCAATATGTTAGGGGTAGCGGAATGACCTCAGATGACCAGGACTTTATTAAAGAAGTTGATTTATTGAAATCAATGTTTATAGAGAGGGGTTATCCCAAAAATCTGATTAATGAAATATATAATGAGGTAATTCTTAATAGAAATACTAAGTTTGCTCCCAATTTCTTAATAGAAATGCTAAGTTTGGTATGGAGGATGTGGTGAGTGGGACTAATATACCTAATAATGAGGTTGCAAAGGATTTTAGTAATCTTTATATTTTGGATTATAGTGGTGATGCCAACCTTATTAAAGAAATAGTGAAAGAAGAATGAGATAGGTTCTTAAAGATTACAGGTTCTCAAAGGTTAGTGACCTAAATCTTAAGTTTGATGAACTTTTGAGATTTGTGTTTAAAAAGGGCAGATGTTTTAATACTGAGAGGAAGAAGGTAGGAACATTTAAATGTGGGGCCTGCCCGCAATACCCATATAGCTCCAGTATGTCTGAGATATATTTTTCCAGTAGGAAGAAAATTATTAGATCTACCTCTTATTCTAATTGTGGCTCAAAAGGACTGGTTTATGTGGCCCTATGTGGGGAATGTGAATGTTTTTATATAGGAAAGACGGAGAGAAGTTTGAAGAGAAGGATCTATGAACACACCTACGATATTAGGAAATAAAATAGTAGGAATGCACTTTACAAACACACTCAGACATATAGAGGAGCTTAATTCACATTTTTTGTAATAGAAGAGGTCAAGACAGACATTAGAAGGGGTGCATGGGAAACTAAACTGGAGTATAGGGAGTTATACTGGCAACTGGTTTTAGAATCTAATAAATGGCCTGGATTGAATGATATGGTATCACTAGCACTCATGTTGAAGCTTAGGGCAGGAAAATTGTGATAGGAATTCTCATTATAAATTTTAAATTATAAATTTTAAGTAATAAAGATATTAATTTTTAAATATTATTTTATATATATATATATATATATATATATATATATATATATATTTTGTATTTGTAATAATATGTTTGCACATTCCTTTGGATTCAAACCTGTATTTTAATTTAAACAAATTTTAAGTAGTTTTTATATGCACATTTCATATGCATTGTTTAGGTTAATAGAAGACTTGATACTGTTATGCATGTTTGATTTGTTCAAATGCTCTCAAATTCTTAATGCTTATAGCTAAAAGTGAGAAACTGATGTAGTTCTTGGGTTGATGGATTTTAATTTCACATTCTTTAAGGTATTAAGATATGCTGGCAATGATATGAAATTGAGCCACTAGATGGTGCTAATGCATTCTTAATATATTAATCTTTTAATGCTTTTTAATATGGGATTAATATATATATATATATATATATATATATATATATATATATATATGTATATGGGTCCAGGACTAATGCTCGACCATCCGTTTCACTGAATGTGAAAGGGCCGGGCATACTTGCGCGACAGTGCTTTTCACCAAAGAAGTACTTTTGCATAGGTATGCCTGTTGTGGAGATCGCACCACAGTGGGGATCAGAGAAAATTCCCTTTTCCTCACTGTAGTGCGACCTCGGAGTGAGAATATAAAAGTGGGGGGGGCTGTGGGGGGTGCAGGGGGCTTGCCCCCTGCAAAAACGTAAATGTAGTGTTTAGTTTTTTTTTTTTTAACACACTTTAACAATCGCATTTTTTTGGTGAAAGCACTTTTGTTACAGTGTGTTGGGTGATAGTGGATTTGGACTGTTGGATTTTCGTTCAACAGTCCTAGATCCATATATATATATATATATATATATATATATATATATATATCCACACACAGATAGCCCAAAACGAAAAACAAATAACAATTAGTCCAGTAGTGATAAGCAGCATACAACCCAAAACTTATTAAAAAGTCCACCAGTCTCCAGCTTCAAATAAATCCAACGAGCAAAATTAAAATAGCGTAATTTATTTCACAGAGAACAGGACAAAGCATAAGACGTAAGCGCTTTCACGGGTTCCCCCGCTTCCTCAGACGTATCAGTTAACAAACGTAACAACTCCCATATATACAAATAATTTAAAATGCTTAATAAATCAATTGAACAATAGCAACTGATTTAAAGTGCCAGTGCTTAGTGAATCGTAAACTAGATATAAAAAATAAGAAACCAATGCAGTTCATAAACCAATCAAGACATATATATATAGGCATAATAAAGTAAAATAATACATTAATACATTCTATTTCACATAAACGGAGCACAATTAAAAACTATACTAACTAGCCCTACTGTATGATGGCACATTCTATGTCTATGGCAATATACCGAATTAGTTAATAGACACATACTCCTCTTCAGCTGTAAATTACAGAGGAGTGTACAAAAACAATATTCTAATGGCAAGATCAGCGATTCAACCTTAAGTTATGTGTAGTCAAAAAAATGACTAAAAAGTTAAAAATTGAGACTACTATTTTAATAATATTCTAAATAAGAATGAAAACATCTTAATAACCATAATTGATTATTAACTACAATGCTGAAATTAATAACTATATTAACAAATAAATAAACAAATACATAGTATTTAAGAAATTCTAATAATTAATATTACAGTGAGTAAATATTCAATAAATAAATATTCAGCATCTTATACAATAAATCACCTCAATGTTCTTGCTTTGAGAATAGGTTTCAATGAGATGGAATCATTCAGACCAAGGCCCCGATGGGCTCCGAGCCTGAAGATCCACTCTATCTCTGCATATTCAGTGTCATTCGTAAAATTACCCATTCTAAGATTCACATACTGTACATGGAAACATGAGATTCTCCATACTTCATAACATGTTTTGCCAAAGCATTATATTCCTCTCTCCTGGCTATACTGTAGTAGTGATCTCTGATTCTCTAACGACTAAAAATGGATTTTCTAGCGAGGGGTTATTCAGGTATTGAGGTTGAGAATACATGCAAACAAATTCTCAACAACAGGAGAACTGTTGCTAAACCTTATTTTTCCAGTAATAGCATAAACAGTACATCACATCACAAGGACAATGGCAAACTAGGATTAGTTTTGCCTTATGGTATGAATTTTAATAGAATTAAGAGAGCCGTTGATAGTTGTTGGGATATTTTACTTGTTGATGACAAGACTAAGGAATTGTTAGGCAACAAACCAAGGTTTATTTTTAGTAACAATAAAACATTGAAACAACAGCTCTGCTATCATAGCAAAATAGGTAATTTTGCTGAACTAAGTGATACTCCCAGATTTACAGGTACCAGAAGATGTAATAGTTGCAAACAATGTACATACATAGATGAGTCCAGATTTTATAGACATCCTGAAACAGGACGGCTCTGGGAGCTGAGGGTCAATGGCTCCTGTAGTACTAAAAACCTTGTATATATTGCCTACTGTACAATCTGTTACTGTTACTATATCGGCAAGACCAACCGTACATTTCATGAGAGAATCAGAGATCACTACTACAGTATAGCCAGGAGAGAGGAATATAATGCTTTTGCAAAACATGTTATGAAGTATGGAGAATCTCATGTTTTCATGTTTCAGATCCTCCATGTACAGTATGTGAATCTTAGAATGGGTAATGTTACGAATGACACTAATTATGCAGAGATAGAGTGGATCTTCAGGCTCGGAGCCCATCGGGGCCTTGGTTTGAATGATTCCATCTCATTGAAACCTATTCTCAAAGCAAGAACATTGAGGTGATTTATTGTATAAGATGCTGAATATTTATTTATTGAATATTTACTCACTGTAATATTAATTATTAGAATTTCTTAAATACTATGTATTTGTTTATTTATTTGTTAATATAGTTATTAATTTCAGCATTGTAGTTAATAATCAATTATGGTTATTAAGATGTTTTCATTCTTATTTAGAATATTATTAGAATAGTAGTCTCAATTTTTAACTTTTTAGTCATTTTTTTGACTACACATAACTTAAGGTTGAATCGCTGATCTTGCCGTTAGAATATTGTTTTTGTACACTCCTCTGTAATTTACAGCTGAAGAGGAGTATGTGTCTATTAACTAATTCGGTATATTGCCATAGACATAGAATGTGCCATCATACAGTAGGGCTAGTTAGTATAGTTTTTAATTGTGCTCCGTTTATGTGAAATAGAATGTATTAATGTATTATTTTACTTTATTATGCCTATATATATGTCTTGATTGGTTTATGAACTGCATTGGTTTCTTATTTTTTATATCTAGTTTACGATTCACTAAGCACTGGCACTTTAAATCAGTTGCTATTGTTCAATTGATTTATTAAGCATTTTAAATTATTTATATATATGGGAGTTGTTACGTTTGTTAACTGATACGTCTGAGGAAGCGGGGGAACATGTGAAAGCGCTTACGTCTTATGCTTTGTCCTGTTCTCTGTGAAATAAATTACGCTATTTTAATTTTGCTCGTTGGATTTATTTGAAGCTGGAGACTGGTGGACTTTTTAATAAGTTTTGGGTTGTATGCTGCTTATCGCTACTGGACTAATTGTTATATATATATATATGTATATATTTTTTTTTTTGTATGTATGACATATGTTTCTTTGATAGGGTATATAAAAGCTGTAGTAATAAGTAGAGGTATATGCTTCCTATTAAGGAATATGTATTGCATTTTTCTGGTACTGCAATAGTCAAGTGGGGTTAATTGAATAATTTTATGTAATTTAATTTATTGACAGGGGTGTATATATATGGTTCTACCTTACTTCAACGACACGCCGGAACATCGACAGGGAAATCGCGAGGCCCAGAAGATCGACAGGGCAGAAGACCGATGCGACGGGACCTAGAAGATCGACAAGCAGAAGACCGACCCGACGGATGAAAGCACCGACGCCGAGGATGCCAAAATGGGAAAAGGCTGTGTAAGTATACGGTAGTGACGGACGTTAGGGTGCGAGTAAGGTAAGTGTGGATAGGGGTGGGTTAAGTGAGTTAGGGTTAGGGAGCGGGTCAGGTAAGTGTGCGGTAGTGATTGTGTTTGGGTTAGGGGCGGGATAAGTGAGTTAGGGTTAGGGAGCGGGTCAGGTAAGTGTGCGGTAGTGATTGTGTTTGGGTTAGGGGCGGGATAAGTGAGTTAGGGTTAGGGAGCGGGTCAGGTAAGTGTGCGGTAGTGACGGACCTTAGGGTTAGGGTTTGGGTTAGGGTTGTAGGTAGTTGTGTATGTGAGGTTTAGTGTGGGTTTGTAGGGATTTTGGTGTGCTTGTGTTGTGTATGTGTTTTTTGGACGGGGAATGTGTTTTGTTTGTTGATTGTGGTGTGTGAAGTGTATGAGGTTTCGTGTTTGTGTACCGTCGGTTATTTCGTTGTCGGGCATGTGGGATTTCGTGTTTTTGTACTGTCGGTTATGTGGTTTCGGTGATTGCGTTGTCGGTGTTTTGGTGTTTCGTTTATGTGAGGTAGAACCATATATATATATATATATATATATATATATATATATATATATCTCTGAAGTTAATGCTTGTGTATATCTGAAGAAGTTGTGGATGAAAACGTACTGTTTACTGTTGTGGTCAGCATTAGTGAGTGCTGTGCTGTGCTTAATACCTGTTAATGAATGTGATTTCATGGAAACAGCTATCCAGGCACTTTTGTTCTATTGTTTTTGGTGACTTTGGTGCCTTTTTCTCCTTTTACTTGGATTTTATAGATTCTAGGTTCTTAACATAGCTGCATCTCTCACATATTGAATTTCTGTGAAATAGAATAAGAGAGTCATCAGTCTACATGAGGCAATTGCTACACTGCCGCAGGATGCCCATGTCAACCAAACTGGCTGGAGAAACTGTGGGACATTGTCTGTCCATAGTGCAATGTAAATCAATGCGCCCAGAACAGGAAGAGGACAGAAGGAACAGGTAAGGTAGATGGGCAGAAGAAGAAGAAGTCTAAATAAGGAGGGGATAGTAGGTAGAACTGGGAATGGTACCTCAGAGGCTGCACCTAGTGTTCCACTGACAGTGGATCAGAACTGCTAGAAACCTCTGAAGGAGCACTAACACTGTGCTAAAGGAAATTTAACAAGCAAGAAGTTTGCATCTAAAACCGCCAATGATACCCACCCCTATGCGACAGTGTACTATGTGCAAACGAGAGCAAAGCAGCTAATGCAAGGAAACCAATGAAAAACTCAAACTAAGCCCTGAACCAGTCCAACTTTAATTAGATAGTACTACTGTACTTCTCCTGCTATGATGGCATGAGGGGAGGTCTCCAAAAAAAAAAAAGATGCCCTGATTTTTACTTCTCAACCCCAAACAGAACTGGATTCAGCCAGTTCTATCCAGTTGATACTACAGTCAACAGAAGTGCAATGGAACGCAGAATAAAAAAAGCATAAATACTTTTTTCTTTAAATTAAATAAGCATCAGTGTAAAAAGCAGCACAGCAGAAAAGATTGTTTGCTTAAATTAAATAAAATCAGCAGTTGTTACATAGTACAGTACAGCAAAGTGCAACAAATGCAGTAGCAAAACATTTACTTAGCACAGAGCAAAGCAGCCACTGCAAGGAAACCAGTGAAAAAGCTCAGACTGAGCCCTGAACCAATGAATACGCTCAAACAGAGCCCTGAACCAATGACAAAACTCAAACTAAGTCCTGAACCAGTAAACCTTTAATTAAATAGTCCTGCTCTACTTCTCCTGCCAGGAGGGCACAAGAAAAAATATCCTGATTTTTAGTGTTCAATCCCAAACAGAACTGGATTCAGCCGGGTCTATCCAATCTATACTACAGCCAACAGATATGCAATGGAACACAGATTTAAAAAAGCAGAAATACTTTTTTTCTTTACATTAAATAAGCATCAGTGTAAAAAGCAGCACAGCAGAACAGATCTTTTACTTAAATTAAATAAAAGAAGTAGTTGGTATGAAGTACAGACAAAGGACAACAAATGCAGTAGCAAAAAATGAACTTAGTGTAGAACAAAGGAGCAAATGCAAGGAAACAAATAAAAAGCTCATATTGAGCCCTGCACCAATGAAAAAGCTTAAATGGAGCCATGACCCAATGAAAAGCTCAAACTAAGCCCTGGACCAGTAAACCTTTAATTAGATAGTCCTACTATACTCGTCCTGCCATGAGGGCACAGGGGGAGCTTGTCCAAGAAAAAATGTCCTGATTTTTAGTGCTCAATCCCAAACAGAACTGGATTCAGCAGGTCTGAATCCAGTCTATACTATGGCCAACAGAAATGCAACAGAACACAGAATAAAAAAGCAGAAGTACTTTTTTCTTTAAATTAAATAAGTAGCAGTGTAAAAAGCAGCACAGCAGAGTAGATCTTTTACATATCTGATTAGGATCAAATGAATAAGTAATTATAAAAATAATACCAATAGTAACATGTTCCGTTTGTTGTTGTCAGGTATGTGCACTGCTACTCCCCAAATGCACAGATGTGCTCTCAAATTGCAGTCACTTTATTGACTATGTACAGCTATGATGTCTGATCATGAATCAATATACGTATAAAAATAGGCATAAAAAATAGCCGCATCAACATATTTCACTTCATTGTTATCACGCGCTGTGCAACCCACTGCAACTATCACTACAAATAGATATATCCAGCAATTACATACAGTTTGAGTATAAACATTTTGGATATCTAAATGTGACCAAATGTATGAACAAATATATAAACAGTGGCCCTCAAATGAAAAGAAAATAGATGTATAAATAATCACCACAGTAATATATTTCACCAGATTGTTGTCACATACAGTGTAATCCTTTGCAACCTTCCCTTATACCAATGTGCCCACCAATTATACCCACCTCATTAACTGCACATATCTCATGTGCATTTCTTATGCTATATTTCCCCTTGTTTACTTGAGAATAAAATTAAATATCTCTGTAAAATAATTTAAGTGGAAATGTTTCTTTGTTATACAAGTTAAGTTACCAAAGAGTTATAACAGCCTAACCACCCCACCGATCCCTGCACAGTTCATTGTTTCTCCAAAATCAGAGCATTTGCTTACCTTTTAAATAGCAACAATGAAAAGGCTGGAATGCACCACAGACATCTATCATGCTGTAGGACTGATTAAAAAAATAACAAATAAAAGCTCCAGAAAATAACAGTACTTGTAAATGGTTATAGAAACAGCATGTGGAACATTTTCGGCTGCCTCTGAGAAACTGATGTCCAATGAAGAAGTCATGGTAGTTACATCTGGAGCTGCAGAGAGGACTGACTATTGTATTGCTCAGCAAGTTGATCCATTGCTAACATTGGATATCTGTGCATCTCTGGACCAAATAGCTGGAAATAGCCTGCACAACATTGAAGTCAATGAGAGAAAAGAGATCCCTTGTATAATCATCAGAATTCTGACAATAACCTTTACATTTTCATATTTATATACTAAGACAAGGGAGATATTTATATTTTCCTCAGAGAGTGTGGATAGGCCCTGTAGGCAAGAGTAGAGGGACATAGTTATAGAACTAGTATTATGGGTGTGATTATATCATCTGTAAGAATGGTGCTATAGGCATGAAAGTGATAAATCTGTCTTTGAGTACAGTGATAATGGAGCTTGAAGATTTTGTAAATATAATCACATTAAGAACTATAATGTCATAGGAGTACTAGTCAATACAGAACACATTTTGTCAGCTTTGTCAGTCATTTTGCATATAGTAATTATCCTGGTCAATTTTCTACCCAGTTAAAAGCATTATTGACCCGATTCTTACTGATCAACACAAGCTGTATAATAACATAAAGGCTCTTGATCCTCTAGGAATTTCAAACCATATACATAATGATTTTATTACAACTAATACATATACATAATGATTTTAATACACCTGTTAGGACACTTATAACCAGAACTGATATGTATACCTATTAAAAAAATAATTTTGTACAACTCAGAAGCATTATACATTTGTCAAACTTTAGCCTTCAGCTTCGAACTCGGTTCCAGAAAACATCTTGGTATAATCTAACCAATAGAAATTCAGGAAACAACTCTTAAAACAAAGCTGACAGGTACTTGCTTTAATACCCTGGATAAAAATCACTCCTACACTCTGCTAACACTCTCCTGGTAGTCAGGAAAAAGTTGTCTCTATTTGCAAATAATATTATTTTATACATGACAAAACCAGAAAGTGACATTAGAGTGCTGTGGAACATTTTAAGACATTTTCAAATCTCCTCAAGATACAAAATGAATGAAGCTAAAACAAAGGCAATAGGAGTAAATTATGTACCCACACACAAATTGATCTAATAATATCCATATTTATGGAGACATGATAAAATGAGGTATTTAGGAGTATGGATTAGAAATTACTCTGTTGTGGCAGCTAAGGAAATGTGGGAAGAGACTAAACAGAAAATAATACAAAAATTGAGAAACTGGAAGCTTTGTTATATGGATATGGATCCTAAGATATAAGCAATTAAACTGTTTTTAGTCCCTTTAGTCTTATACACACGTCAGGCATATTTTTGGCAACCAGAGGAGAAGCTGTGGATAGCAATTAAAAATAGTTGAAGGATTTTATTTGGGAAGGGAAGACAGCAAGGGTTAAGTGGGATAAGATGATTCTTCCAATAGAACAAGGTGGACTAAGATTACCAAAATTGAGGGGGTATTTTAGAGCAACACAGTTACAGCTCTTATACACAGCACAAGCAGAAAACTATAATTCAAAGTAGAAAGGAATGATGATGATACGGGGGGGGGGGCTCATGAAATAAGGAGAGATTGGGATTTTGGATGCAGACTCTTAATGAGAACAACAAAAATCATACAGAGCATTATATTCATAAAGTAGCAAGGTGCATTCTAAGAACTAGACCAGTACGAGAATGGAGAAAAGAGATCCTGCCGATGTGGTTGTCTGTGGTTAGGGAAACAGATAATAGACAAGAGAGAGATGGAATTTATTGGAGAAAACTGGCAAATGAATCAAGGTATTGGGAGCAAATAACTAGAAAGGGAAAGGTAATCGAATTGAAAAGGCCAAGAATTTATTTGGACTGTAGGCTAGAGATTGCTTTCCCTATCAAGGATTCATATCAGATTATAGGCAAAGAGAAAGAAACAGGGAGGTCCTAAATGAAAGATCAGCATTGGCAAAGTTTTTGATAGACTCTAGAACATACAGTGCCATTAAAAAATGCATAATTAGTAGAGCATATGAAATATTGCCTGATAATAATAAGAATCAATCAGAGGACCTTAGAAAGGATTGGGAAGAGAGATCGGGTAAGCAATTCACAAACAGACAAAGGGGATATATGTATATCTCCCAAATATGCAACTAAGTCTAGAAGATTTAGGATCATGGCTGGAAGTGTTTACATAGGTATTTTATACCCAAAGTAGACTTCAAAAAAAATTTCCTCAGGTGGATAGCAAATGTTGGAGGTATGACAGGCAAGAAAGATGTGGCTGGGAACATTTTTTTTGGTAGTGTAATGAGTTGGCAGACTTTAGGGATTCCCTGTGAGCCCTCTGTCAGAGATGCTGGATGAGCAGATTGGATTGACTGGGGAGATTATTTTTCTGAGCTATGACTCAATCAGAATTGCCTAGACATAATAAGCCTTGCTGAGTCAAGTTATGGTGGCTGCCAAAAAAGCAATTACTAAAAATGGAAATCAAAGTCTAGACCAACTTTACTAGAAGTAGTGAATATAATAACAGAAATAAGACAACTGGAACTGGGATATTTTGAAAAGGGACAGAGCAAACTACATAGAAAAAATGGGAATTGTGGGAACAATATACGCAGAGAAGGAGCAAAGTTTAAGAGGCAGGATTTGAATGAGCCATATAAGGGTTAACTGACAATGACAGGATAGATTCTAAGCAATGTGTAATGTTTGTGACTACAGTTGTTTCAGTGGTGTCTGCGATGTATAATGTTTGTAACTAAAGTGGTGTCAATGTTGTTTGTTTTTCATTTATATAATTGTAAGATTGCCTATGTCATATGTGATAATTTAGAAAAGATGTTTACTGGAAAAATAAAACACTCTCCCTATGCAAACACATCACTAAAAGCTGCTGATTACTCAACTACCTTACTGTCCACTTTCTTCCCCACTTCTCTACTTTTCTATTCTCCCATTACCCCCCCCCACCAGCCATCCCTTACAAAACCATCATATTGTAATGGCTCCCTATTATTGCAGCTGCTTTTACTACAGAGCTCCTATTCTATGCTGCAGTGTCCCAATACTAGCTATTCCTCCCACTTTTTCACTTCTTATCCTGTTCTCACATATGAAAACATTTGATTTCTATTTGGTACATGAATGGAACCATTTAAGATGAAATGTATTTTTACATGGGTCAGTGCTTGTTTTCACACATACACACACACACACACACACACACACACACACACACACACACACACACACACACACACACACACACACGTGTGTGTGTGTGTGTGTGTGTGTGTGTGTGTGTGTGTGTGTGTGTGTGTATCTACATGTATAAATATATATCTATAGAGATAGATAGATAGATAGATAGATAGATAGATAGATAGATAGATAGATAGATAGATAGATAAATTTGGGTTCCATTCAACCTATCGACAAATTGTCTTGTTGAACTGCAAAAAAGCTAGTACAGCTGATCAAAAATTAGCTCATCAAATGTACCAGGTTTTGTGATGTGCAAGATTGCTGTAAAGTGGCTATAAGGGAGTTTATCCTTTCCTTACAGTATTGCGATTTTGGAGTTGGCATATATATAATTATCAGGGGTATAGGTGGTGAATGCCCTTGAAAGAAGTAGATTTTTTTGTTTGAATCTTTGTGATTGCATATATTTTTTGTTTCAGTATCTGTGATTGAAATACTTATGAGTGTATGACAGATACGCTCAAAAGTGTTTTGATACTTTGATCATCTATCATGTAAATATGTATATATGTTCTCCATTATTCCTGTGAAATGCAGTAATCCACCAAGAATTGCAAAGTGACTGTCTTGTTATTTTACCAACTCAAAGAACCAGAAATGTATTGCTCGTTCAAATGCAATAACATAAATGCAATACATTGACATAAAACGATGTAAATGTAAGGCTAATAGTGTAATACATGCTATAAACCATTACAAACTCAACAAATTAAATGATAGCATTCAAAGACTGTTTTCCCTCTAGAACAACATTAAATACCACTCAATCATATTTCAGCCACAACAGTATCCTCCGAGGAGCAGTGTCCAACACGACTCACTTCTAATATGGAAATACCTACCAATAGCATACATAAAGGGGGGACTTACTAAACCAGAAATTGCCCACCAGGCTATTTAAAGAGTAACCCATTTCCTTTCCCTTTTCCCTATATAATTAACGAATTCAACCATGCCTGCCTATCTACCTTTGAATCTTAGGATATTCTGCATGTAAACCCAGTAAAATTAGAAATTTACTCTAACTCAGTCCCAGATCACTTAAGTGAACTGCGTCTGGCTTATTCTAAATCTGGTGTCTACCTGAGGAATCTCACTGCTCTAGTACTAACAAACTGAAAGAAAATGCGGCCCTGGCCACCTAGTCATTAATGAATGTCCAAGTCAATGCTATTGTTGTAACCTTGATAGCTTCTCCCCAAACAAGACAGGGGATGATAGCTGTCTAAATTAGTGCACTAACTATAGATTTCTGCTGCAGTAACAACAAATACTTAATGATCTATGACAACTGCCTTTGCTTCAGAACTTTTTTATATTATTAAGCCCTAAATAAATAATGATAACCTTGTTCTCATTGTCATCTGCAAGTTCTGCACCACAGGTAACAGCTGGCTGCTCAGCATACCTCTATCACTTCTCCATACAATGTCTCATTTATCCAAAATGAGACCCAGTCAATTTCCTCCTGGTGTTAATGTAGTTCTCCTAGCATCCCAAAATTTATCATGTTTCAGGATATTCATGTACCCAGCAAAATAAAACAGGCAATGCCTGCCACAACCAAGTTAACTACTATAAAACTAATATTTACCTAAAATACCATTGCCAACAAAACTAAGCTGCCATAAACCATGTCTATCTAACATAATACATAAAAGCCATAGACACTCATCTGCTTTTCTCTTTAATAACCTTGATGAATTGACCATTATAAGCCAAATCCAATGCCCTATCAATATGAAATGAGTGAGAGGAATATTTACCTTCCACAATATTTGACATCTTAAGGTCTTTTTCAAAGCAACATTAAAATGATTAGAATGAACAGGTCTTCCAACTGAAAACTGAAATGCTAATTCCTCCTGTATAGACAAAGCCAGCTTCCATCATGATAAAACTCACTCTTTGGACATAATAACTGCTTTATGTGTAATGCACAAGTCTGATCATGTATGAAAACCCAGCTCACTACTCCTGAATACATCCTCATACAAAATGACCACCTAAGTGGACTGAAACACATACATATCAAAAGAAGGTGATACCTCTTGCAAACCCTTCAGTAGCACTCTGTGCATCTACCTACTAATAGGAACTTACCATCAGTCATTACACTGCTTACTGTCTCCCAAACGTTCACATTCTCACAGTTAACAAATGTTAATCAATGCTACTAAATGGACATTAATTGATCTAACCAAATCATCTAGACTCTATCTATGAAACACATGCCTTGCATCCAACCTCTTTTACCATGCCTTATCCTGCAATGGAAATTTACTCATAAAAGTTCAAATAACAACTAGGAGCTATATGATTTCTTACCTGACTAGCTCAGTGACTACTGAAGTAATGAGCCTTGTACTACAGTTCTGTGACTAGTTTGGTCTGATTACTGAAAAGTCTTGTTTATAATTAATTTGTGTGCCCTCCTCAATCTTTCACAAGTCGTGGGGAACATGTTCTTTTCTTCTTTGCGGTTAGTTCCTCCTTGAGATTGACTGGCTTTATAGCCTATATTTCAGGGATATAAGCACTTTAAAAACTGCACTTAATGAATGGATGTGTGTAGAGTAGTCACTTGCATTGGTGATTGAGTGCTTGAGTACTTACTATATAGTAACTCTGTCTGTGTTATTTTAATTCTACATATTAAAGCAACAATCCATGGCTGTGCTTGTATATATCAGGATTTACCCACGGTATGTGGTTTGATCATAAGGTCAAAGCCCGAGTGATTAAACAAAGTCAACTGTGGATAGATCCTGATATACCCACAAACAGGAGTGGATTATTGCTTTTATACAATAACAGTATTTAAGAAAGAAATTATTTATGTTTTATAAATAATGTGATTGTATAAGGGGACTTCTGTGGACTTCTGTCCTATTCCACATTGTCCTCACTATTCTGATGTACTACTGCGCATACATATGGGACTTACAGTCTCATGTTTGCACAGTGCATCAGAGCAAAAGGAGCAATGGAGAAAAGAGAATCTCCATCGCTGTTTGTTTATTTTTTTAACTACTGAAAAACACACTTTTACAGAGAGAGTATAAAAATTTAAGGAAAATTATGTATGTTTCTGTGTCATTTTTGCAGAACATACCTGATTTTCCTAATATTTTGGTGTGTCCTCCAGTATATGCTAATAGAAAAGTCTGTGTGTCGACTTTCTTCTATTGGAATATGCTCAATATACAACATTCACACTGACTGGTCTGTCCAATCCACATGTTCATTTCTGAATAGTAATGAGCTGTTATTGTGTAAAAATTGTTTATACATCGCTATACTATTTATTCACCCATATTATTTAGAATTCAGTGACTGAGTAAGACACTGTAGGCATTTTACAATGGTTAGAACAGTTGTTGTGAGGAAACTGTCATACTAGTTCATATCATACCACTGCTGCAGCTCAAGTTCATTTTACTTCTGTTTATTATAATACCAAAACATGCTTGTATTCTAAAGTTGCTGTCAGACACAATAGTAGTCCTAATATATTGTTCAGTGACCTTGATCACCAAAAGTTTATCCACTAGTAAAGTAGTTAATAATTCGACTCCTAAAGAAACTGGAATAGAAGGGACCCAATGAGCACTTTATGACACACATGTTACATCAGTTTGTACTGAGAACTTAGTAAAAGCTGATGTGACACAAATGTTGCATCAGCTTGTATTAAGTTCTCAGTGGTGATGTTCCTGATGTAAATATTTGTGAAGTTCATGTTAGAAAAAGAAAGAAAGTGACTATTCAAGATAATTCAGTTACTCTTACTGAGTTTATCCTACCTAATAAGTTAACTAGTACTGGCAATAAAGTTTTAATATTGGAAAACTCAGTTCTAAAGCCAGTGTCTGGTAGACTTCCTGGTTTGGATAAGAACACTCAGACAATATCAGCCGTACTCGGACTGAGACTGACTGTTATACCTAGTCCCCTACCAAGACTAATGTCAAAACATTTGGGTATGATACACTTGTTCTCATGCAGCAGCTAATGATTTGAGACACACCCCTCTTAATCATATGAAAAGTGTTATCCGATATATGATAGAGCATCTAGAAGCTTTAAATGTGGAGTATATCCTTACCAAAATCATGCTAGCAGTCTTGCGAACTGACCACTTATTCACTAGAGCACATACATTTAACAATGGGTTAAGACAGTTGACACTTGTCTGTAGCATCAATGTTATTACTTACTGGGGATAATGTATTTATGACTGGGGAATGTTTGTTAGTGATGGGTTACATCTTAATCTATATGACGGCATTGATAGGGCAAGTAAAATTATGAAAAAGATAGTGTTTTTTATATGACAAAAGACTAAACAAGATAAAAATGTCAGACTGTTTGACAGAACTATGAAATGTTTACTTTGGAATGCAAGAAGCCTAAGTAACAAATATGATGAATTTATTGGTCTGAAAGCTGAAGATAGTTTTCACATCATTGTTATCATTGAATTATGGAACTCAGCTTATTATCAGTTGACATGCTTCATCAAATTTTAATGATAGAGGAAATACTTTATGGGTCCACAAATTTTGCCTTCATGTCTTGCAAAAGTTGTAATGCCTTATGAAACAATTGTTATCAGAATCTTGAATCGTAATCATAATAATAGTATTTTCATAGTTTTAGGCTATCATACTCCAAGTACGTATAGTACACAGCATTGGGATTAATTGATTGCTTTGAGATTAAGAAAAATATTTTACTTTTGGCTGACTTTAATTACTCAGGGATAAAGCAGAGTTCTGTGTGAGTTAACTCACATTTTGAGAAAGAATTTGTTAACATTATTTCATTTTATAGACTAAAACAACTGGTTACTAGCAATACTGACTTTTCGGAAACTCAAAAAAATATCAAAGAGACCATAAGATCCAGTTTCCGAAAACCCAAACATCAACAACAAAACACACACACACACACACACACACACACACACACACACACACACACACACACACACACACACACACACACACACACACACGCACGCACTCACACACACACACACACACACACACACACACACACACACACACACACACACACACACACACACACACACACACACACACACACACACACACACACAATTTTATCAGGGGGAAGAGGGCCCCTGCACCCCCCCACCCCCTGCAAAATATATATACCAATTCCAAGATCACACTACAGTGAGGAAAAGGGTAAATTTCCTGATCCTTGCACCACACTCTCCATTCAAAAGCTTCGAGTTTTAAAAAACTCAATCATATGGTCTCAACCATATCGAAGTTTGAGTTTCTGAAAACTCAGTCAACTGATAGGTACCCATGAGGTAGTAATATTTTAGATCTAATTGCAACTTATATTCCAAACAATATAAAGGATTTTAAGAATGACATGTCACTTGGGTTGTTATGACCATAATATAATTATGTTTCAGATGGATCTAAGTATAACAGACACTTTTTATGGTACATTTTATACTATATATCAACAGATTACTGTAAACTCTTTACTCAGATTTCTAACACTGACTGGTCTTATACATTGCATCTCTTGGGGTATCAATATGGGTACTCTGCCTTGGAGAAACTATTTGGTAGCTGTGTTAATGAATCTATTTGTTTGGGAAATGATAACACTTCATTTCCTACATGATGAAAAAGAAAAGACAATACAAAACCCTAAGCATTTTAACTCCATTTCTAAAAAATTAAAATCAGAAATAAAATCATCTAAGATTAACTATGAATATAAATTGATTAGGCAATCCACAAATAAAAAAAAAAACATTTTACAAATAGTTTAACTCAGTGGATACAAAGGTATCATTTATTGAAGTTATTTCCTATAATGATGTAATATTAACTGATGCTTACACTATAGAGTGTGAATATGATAAATATTATTCTGCTGCATGTCAGGATCTTGGTTTTTATGGTCTTACCACAGATCAGATAACTGCCTCAGGTCATTGTCTTCTTTATTCAGATTCTATTGTCTTCTCCAAATTTAAGAAAATTTCATGTATAGGTCCAGATAACATATATAGTACCTCTTTACTAGAGGAGAAAGAGGTTCTTATAGCCATTTTACAATTTATTGTTAGTAATTTACTAGAAAATGGCATTGCACTTTATAATTGGAAACTGTCTTGTTTTATCCTTGTACAAAAAGGAGGACAGGAAAGATATCGTTAACAATTTCAGGCCCATAAGTTTGGCATATTTGGTGGCTACTACTTTGAAAGATGTCCTTTAGAACTAATATATGACCCAGGCTTCAGATTAACTGTTAAGGATATTGACCAACTTGGTTTCATAAAGCAAATATCTATTATGAGTTTCTTATGTTTTTATGATGTTTTATGTTTTTATGATCAAATAACAATGGCCTTGGATATGGATATATCTCCAGGCATGATCGTTTTAGACCTTGCCAAAGCCTTTGATTGTCTGCCACTCCATTCCATTCCATTCCATTCTATTCCATTCCATTCACAAGCACTTATGTGAATCTAACATTAATTTTTACATTGTTAGATAGATCATTAATGGGCAAACTGACAGATAACATTGTGTGAAGATAATAAAGTTCATTCAGATTTTCTGCCCTATTAAAATATCTGGTGTTTCTGAAGGCTTGATTTTAGGCCCAATGCTATGTAATCTTGTTTTTCTAGTATTCCACAGGAACACAAAAGTTTGAGTCCAAAAATATGATTGTACAATCGGTTTTATAACACAAAATAAATCTGATGCTAGTGATCTTAGCATGTATTTCTGTATTATTTGTAAGCAGGCACAAGATACTGGACTAAAATTTGGCCTGGATAAATGCAAAATTATGTATAAGATAAAACTCAAAAATGTCTCATCTAGTTGACAGGATTATTACTAGAAGAGGCCAATGGATATAAAGATTCTGGCATTATTAGCATCTTATTTATCTTTTAGCTATCATATCAGAGCTCTCAACATGAAAGCAATTAAATATATGGGTTACCTATTAAGAAATCTTTCAGCTGGAGATGAGAAATAAGTGGCTATGACGCATATAACATATCAGACTGATTACTGAGTGCAATAACATACTCTGCACTTACAATAAAACTCTAAAATTTTAGACTGTGTCTGGAAGAAATCTACTAAGAAAATTCTATCATTAAGTCCCTTAGATTGTGATACTGTATGTAACTATTTCAAACTTTCCTAACTGCTACAGGCACATTCGGAGAAAATTGATACTAACATGTAGCATATTTAATGACCCTGTTTTACAGATAATGTGCACCAAATAAGTTCTTTAATTGTACAAAGACTTATAGACAATATAATATGAAATGTGTGTCAAAAGTAGGAAGATGTAGTACTAGGAATTCATGTTACAGTAAAAAAAATCACCAAATTGTGGAATGAAAGCCCAGTCTAGATAAGGAGATCCAAAAATCTGGAGGCTTTTAAATCAAATTTAGTCACTTAGGCTGGTAACATTGCTTTTGAACCTATAGTTGAGGAAACAATGTTTCTTGATGACCATGAGGCCTGAATGCTGTGGTCAAATGATGAACTTATGAATCCCGTCATAGCTTGACAATCTTCCAGACCTCCTCAAGTATAAAGCTCATCTGTCTATAGGGCTATAGCCCAAAACCTATAAAACTGAAGGTGGGACAAGCTGTCAGCCAGAAAATTAAATTTACCTGGAACATACTTAGCAGAGAATAATAAATGAATCCTAAGAGAATATCAAAACAAATTTCTCAAAAAAGCTGAACCATATCAGAATTTGTTGACTTGTTTATCAAAACATGCAATATTGCCTCAATATCTGAATGAAATACTATCTGATTGTTGCTGAAACTATTTGCCAAACCACCACTGCCACCCCAGTAGGCATCAAGTCTAAAAACTGTAATACCCTTCCTTTATTTTAATGGCTAGTCAAATAGCCAAGCTTGTAGACTACCTGCCCTTAAAGTAAGCCTCCATCACAAAGCTTCCTGACTCATCAGTGTATAGCCAAAAATCATCCAATGAAATCCAATAATCCTTCCCCAGAGCTACACTACTGAGTACACTAAACTTGGATTCCAGACCACTACATCTTCCTGAACTCTCTTCATAACTCTGACTCTGAGATGCTTTTCCCTACAACCCCTTAACAGGCTTGTCAATGACCTACTAGCAGTTCTGTCTGATACAACCACTCTACACAGGAAATTTGATAACACAAGCAACTTCATCACAGCCTCGATCGTCACTTTTGCCTTACCTACCATGTTTCCTCCCATAGTCCACAATTTGCCCAGCTTGTCTTCTGGCATAATCCCAGGGACAAATCTAAGTCTAGATCTTGGAACATCAGCACTTTAGCCAGACCCTCTTGTTTTTCCTTCATTAATGGTAACCCTAGCTCACTGTAATCCTTCAATAAGCACTGAACACCTTTTTGCATACCTTTCCAATCTTCATCATTCAAAAGGAAGTCATCTGTCTAATGCACAACATTTTGACCAGAAACACAATGCTCACATATCCATTTCAATGCCAACTTAAACTTCTCCAAAGTTGCATAAGCATACTGTACAGCCAATGGGCATGGCCTTATCAAAATAAAACATTCCCCCAGCTTCACTCCTAGCATATCCCAGTGGTCCAGTTTAATTAAAAGTAAATGAAAAGCATACTTAATGTCTGACATCAACAGCTAAGGATCAACACAACCATGAACCAGCTTCATTATATCATCCTTTGACACGTACTGCATTCTAACATCTCATCTATTTATGTGATCATTGACCAAAAAAAAAATCAAGAAACAAAAGGTGAAGAATAAGACTGTATTCATCTAGCTTTTTTTATGAATAAAACCCAATGGAGAAATCATAAACACCAGAAAGGGGAGGTCTAAAACATCTTACAGCTTAGTTGTTCTCACCTCCTTATCTAGAAAAGCCTACACATTGTCCTCGTTATCCTTCACGGATTGCAGATAATTACAAACCCAATCACATCCTAACATCACTGACCTGATAGAAAATCTCACAGTAAAACTCCTTATTAACTGTTAAATAAAATTAAGAAATCAATACACAAGAGGTTCAGGTTCAAATGTTTACTAGTGTACACCAGGAGGCAAAAAACGTACAAGAACATAATTTTGTCTAACATGAAACAGGAAGTATACAAGTTTTATAGTCTTTGCATTCAAGTTGTGCCCACCTTACTGACGTGGTGTGTCACAGGGCATCTACATCACTTTAGCTTACAATCCTCTATTCATTAAATATTGTTGATGCTGTATATTTTAAAAAAGTTTTCCTCTGGTAACAGTACAGCCTTGCTATCCACCTGGTCAGACATAATGTCTTTCTGTAAGTTACTTCTTCAAGGTTTCACATCAGTTTGAATACAATAGCAGATTCAGTCTTTTAATGCACTTCTTTGATCTCAGTAACACTTTCCCAACAGCTGCGTGTTATCTTAGTAACACATGCACAAGGCCAAATCATCCCAGCAGGAAAGAGCAGAAGATTTCATTATTTCACATATTTAATTTCCTGACCCATCAGATAATCACTTGTGAGAAGCATAAACATTAAGACTTGCTAAGCTAGCAACTGCCAAGGTCAGAGGTCAACTTGCTACAAGCCATACTGCAGTTTCAGAACTATTTTGCAATTACACATGAATTCATCCTTTTTGTTATATCATTAATAGAATAAAATGCATTACATACTACTTTGCTTTTAAACTAGTATTTCACATATATTCAAATGCATATTTTTCTAACATCCCCCCCCCCTATTAATTCTTTTTATTCTATTTTGAAGTATGCATAATGTTATTTCATCTCCTAACCTCTTCCATTAAGGATTTTCAGCTAGGTGAGTCATTTTGATCTATACATCAGAAAAAGTATTCTTCTGAGATTAATTTTTCAATCTCAATATCTTGGTACAAAGTTTCTGTAACAGATACATCAATAACATCTTTGATTAACTTTTTCATGCAGGGAATTCCAAAACAAACACATGCTCCTATTAGGAGTATACCCACACAAATGGCTATCAGAATATTCATTAGGATGGGACCCCACCCCCAAACAGATTCTGGAAAAAGTCCATCAGTGGGTTTGGGCCTGGTTCAGTCATGGCTGATACTTGCTGAATTACCTCTAGGTGATTGTTAATTTCATGCCTATTGTCCGATATGTATACACAGCATTCTTCTTTGATAAGCGCGCACGTACCACCTCTCACCACTAGGGTGAAGTCAAGAGCCATTCGATTTTGTAGCACAACAGTTCTCATTGCATTCAGTTCATCAGTCACCAGTTCTAGGGCAGAGAAAGTCGCATTACTCATTACTTCAAGAAGTTTCGACAGTTTCCTCAACTCCCAGATTGATTTGACTGCTCCATATGCTGGGAATATCCCTGCCCAAGATATAACACTGTCACTCAAGTCCATATGAGTCAATTTGCTTTTGTCCTTTACGTTATTATGGTCTTTCCAGCCAGCTTTGATCCATCCTACTGAATTTACAGGTTTCTCGACTGGACCTTCAGGTTTTCGGGCTACTTCTCTCACATTTCGTATCTTACCCAAAGGTAATTCTGTAGTATGTCTTATAGCCGGAACCAGATAACCCAAAAAACAACTGCCAGGCCAATTCTCAGGTAGCCATTTATATGCCTTTTTCCCCACAAATAAAATAACAATTTTCTACTTTAGTACTAATACGTATTAACCCTGCATGAAACATTTTCTGGTCTATAACTGGCAATTGTTTAAATAAAACAGGATTCTTGCGAATTTCATTCATGGTTGTTTTCAGTGAGTTCAAATATAAGTCATAATTAGTATTGCAAAGAGTATTGCCATTACTAGTCTTAATATAACACCGATAAGATATTGTTATATTACAATTGCTCCAGCCCACCTGGAGAGTGTCATTTTTTTATAGAAACATACAATTCCCTTTTGTGTGACAGGTAAAAATAAAGCTATTTTGTCCTGTGATCTCACAGTACCTGTATCGAAAAGTAAATTCTCCCATGTCTCATTTATTCCCAGAGGGACAGCGGACATTATCAGTCCTCCATATGCTGTTGGTATAGCTGTACAGACCCAGCAATTTGAAATGTTCATAGTCTCTGCATATACATGCTTCATGGCTAGGTATGTGTTAAAATTTGGATGCCAGTCTATGGATGTTTTGTCACGCCTTCCCACTTTCACTTGTGTGGTTGAGTGTAGGATAAACCACAACAAGAGGAAAATTGTCACAATTATAGTCAATAAATGTATACTCAACAAAATGATTATGCAACATCTCTGGGGTTGATCTATATTTCTATTTGCTTTGTTCTTGGCCATTTCGCCCTTGTATATCAGTCACAAGGTTTTTATCAAGTTGAAAATTCTTTACCGGTTTGCAGTGTGTCAAATGGACCCAGGATGTCCTCTTAGCCACTCTGACTGCAGTAGGCATTGCCAACAGTACCTGGTACGGTCCTTCCCACTTTGGACTCGCCCAATTCTTCCTCTTCATCACTTTCAGCCATACCCACGTTCCCGGGACCAAAACTGCTTCCACCGGTCTGGTCTGTTCTTTATCTGAAAAAGAGTTAAACTGCAAAACAGATTTATTTGTTAACAGTTTCTTCATATAACTAGCTAATGAACTGTCAGCCTCTTGCTCTGCAGGCATAAGATCTTTCCACTGAGGCACATAATATGCCCTCCCAAAAAACATTTCGAAGGGAGTCAAACCCTTTACATTTGGAACCGTTCTCATACTCAGCAGCGCTAAAGGCAAACAGTATACCCAATTCTTCTGAGTTTCGCTAACTAACTTTCTGAGTTTATTTTTAAGGGTTCCATTGTACCTTTCCACCAGTCCTGCTGACTGTGGGTGGTAGGCACAATGGTTCTTCAAGGAGATTCCAAAAAATATTCCAAGTTTCTGGATTGTCTGATTGACAAAATGTGTGCCATTGTCACTATAAATCCTTTCCGGTATGCCAAATCTAGGGATTACTTCTTTTATCAGGGATTTTGCCACTGTTGCTGCATCTGGATTTTTGGTTGGAAAAGCTTCTACCCATTTAGAAAACATATCTACAATGACTAAACAATATTTTTTCCCTTCACACTTATTCAATTCTATGAAATCCATACAAATAGTATGGAATGGATATGGTGGTATAGGAAAGCTTCCTTGCTTGGGTTTAAATGCCCCTTGTGCATGATGCTTGTTACAAGTATGACAAGCTGCACAAAATTTTTTTGTATAGTTTGTGAATCCGTATGTTTGGAATATTCGGTTTACTAATTGTACCATCCCCCCTGTTGAGACATGGTACTGCCCATGGCTCAACAAAGCTGCATATCTAAATAAATTAGACGGCAATATCGGTTTTCTCTCTTTGGAAATGTACAGTCCGTTTTCAAGAATTGCGCCTTGTTTTTTGCATTTTTGTTTTTCTGCTTTTGTAGTAAGCATCTACATTGTTTTTAACATATCTAGATCTAAAATCTCAGAGGGTTATAACTCTTCATTCAAAAGTAAAGTTTCTGAGTCTGAGGCTGCTTGCTTTGCAGCTGCATCAGCTCTCGCATTTCCTTTTGAAATCTTATCCTGTTGCTTTGTATGAGCTACAGATTTGCAAATAGCTACTTTAGTAGGTAACTGGATAGATTCTAATAATTCCAAAATAAATTGCGCATGATTGATTGGTTTTCCACTAGATGTTATCATTCCCCTATTTTTCCATTGTTGCACAAATACATGTACTGTAGAGAAAGCATACTATCAGTATATATGTTTACACATTTATCTTTTGCTAAAGTACATGCTTGTGTCAAAGCTACCAATTCTGCTGCTTGTGCAGATAAGTTATGTGGTAAGGGTTGGGCTTCTAAAATTTCAGTGTCTGTAACTACTGCATACTCCACTAGATTCTTCCCTGTAGGGCCCCTTCTGCATGAGCCGTCCATGTAATATGTCACCTCGGCATCATCCAAGGGCATATCTGTGAGATCTTGTCTAGGCAGGGCTAACTGTTCAATTTCCTGCAGGCAGCTGTGCGGTGTGCCATCCGCAGGAGTTGGGAGTAATGTTGATGGATTTAATGTTGTACATCATTCAATTGTCATATGAGGTTGGCTCAGCAGTATAGTCATACATGAAAGATATCTAGCAGGGGAGAGATATGCTACTTTTTCTTGCAGTAAAATTATTGCGACTGTATGAGGCACTCTCAATGTGAGAGGGTGGAATAACACCACTGAGGCCGAGGCCTGTACTGCCATTGCAGCTGCAACTACTGCTTGTACACAGTGAGGCAAAGATCGCACCACTGGGTCTAACTGCGATGAATAATAAGCTATGGGGCATTGCTTTTCTGCATGTTGTTGCATCAGTACTGATGTCATATATCCTTGTTTACAATCTACGGTCTGAAAGAACCGTTTGTGATATTTTGGGAGTCCTAAAACTAATGAAGAAGCTATTAACTGCTTCAACCTGCAGAAAGCCGTTTCTACTTCGGTTGTCCATTGTAACAAATCTTGTGCTGCCATTGGCATTTTATATATTAAATCAGTCAGTGGAGCAGATTCCAAAGCATAATTTGGTATCCAACTCTGACAAAAATTAGTTGTCCACAAGAAGAACATAATTTCCTTCTTGGTTACTGGTTTGGGTGCTTGTAGAATTGCTGTCTTTCTATCTTCATCTAATATCCCCCCTTCATTGGATATCACATATCCTAGGTATCTAACTTGCTTTTTCCAAAGTTGTAACTTACTTTTGTTCACTTTGTGTCCTTGTGTTGCTAAGAATTTCAATAGCGCTACAGTATCTTCCCTACATTGCTGCTGGGTGGGGGCTGCTAGCAAGATATCATCTACGTAAAGTAGAATTTGACTACCTCCTGGTGGGGTAAACCCTGCCAGGTTGCTAGCCATTTCTTGTGCAAATATGGTGGGGCTCCCACAATATCCCTGTGGTAGTCGAGTATAGGTATACCTTTTCCCCTGAAATGTAAATGCAAGCCAGTATTGACTATCAGGATGTATAGGTATAGAAAAGAAAGCATTGCTGATATCTACCACAGATAAATACTTTTGTTGTGGTTTTAGGTAATTTAACAAAGTATGTGGATATGGCATCATGGGTGCTCTGGGTATCACTGCATTGTTTACAGCTTGTAAATCTTGTACCATCCGCCATTCCCTGTTTGCTTTCTTAGCAGGAAATAGGGGTGTATTACATGGTGAATCAGGAGATTCTACCAGTACTCCTTCTTTGAGCAATGCTGCTATTATAGGCTTAATTCCTATTTCTGCATCTTTTCTCAAAGGGTATTGTCTTTTCTGTGGCCTAAATGCCGATTTTGGTGTAATTGTAACTGGTCCTGCTGTTCGAATAAGTCCTACATCTGACTTGCCTGTTGACCAGAGAGTCGTTGGTATCTCACATAAGGCTTTTTCTTCTTTATCTAATAAAAATGCTAATCAACTGTCCTTGCTTGATTGCAAGTGTACAGCTGGATGTGTTTGCGTCAATCAATTCAACTTTTGTTTCTGTATTCCCTGTTCTAACAATTCCAAGTCAGTCTGTTTCTCCCACCTTGTTACCTTTTCTCCTAAGTCTGCCCATTTCACGTTTTTATTCTTTGTCAAGCTGACATGTGGCAATCGATTTGATCTATACAGTGCAAGGAATTCTTGAGGTAATGAACAGCTAACTACACTGTTCCCCTCAGTATCCCAATACAAAGTACGCAATACTAATCTAGTTGCACGATTTCTGAACAATTCTTGCTCATACTCTCTATCATGTCCTGGTGTATTACAGTAGTATAGAGTACAGTGTAACAAATGCTGTCTATCAGTGTCAAGGGAGGGGGCTTTACTGATGGCTATGTTCATCAGTTCCTCGGTTACTGCCCCTAGACCAGTCTTAACTAGGTCCTGGCTGTACCAGTAAAAAATTTCACCCTCCGATCGCACTACAAAGGTATCCATTTGTCTCTGTGCTTCCATACCCTGTATAGTTGGAACTACTGCTACGCCAAATATCTGCATAAGGTCCCTACCCAATAGGTTCACTGGACACTTTGCAGAAACAACAATCTTACTTCTTTGGGTCATACCTGAAACAGGGTCGGTTATTGCTATATCATGGGAAAGTGGTTCCCTGTATAGCTGTCCATTCGCAGCTTTCACTAGTATATAATCAGGTGATTCAGAATGTTCTGGTAACTTGGAGGGGTGTATCAGGGTCCGTGATGCTCCTGAGTCACACAGGAATTTAACTTCCCTTCCCTCCACCAGAAGTGTAACTTCCGGTTTTGTATCTGCTAAGTAGAGCTCTAGGCTCAATAATGCTAAATCCAAAATTTCACTTTCTTCATCCTCCATATCTACTTGCACTTCCTCTATTCCTTCTATCACATTTACATTTGTTTTCTGTTTATTAACTTCTGATGATTTCTGATCTCTGCATGATGTATCTTCACTATCATATAGTCAGTCCTCATCTCCCTTGTCTTCTGTGATTATCTTTTTGTTTTGTTTACAATCCCTTGCTAGATGTCCCTTCTTTCCGCACTTAAGCATTCACCTCTCTTTTTCCTTTCCTCAAAATCTTCTGACCATTTGTCAGACTGTTTATTTCCTTGGGCATTTTTCTTTCCCTTTTTTCCTGACTGTAAAACAAACACTTCAGCTCCGTCTTCAGCAGTGAAGACTTGCGCCTTCTTTTTTTTTTGCTATTGAAATGTCTTTCAGCATGTCTAGCATATTCAAGTAAGGCTTGTAGCCTACCTGTTCGATGGTCTATTATGTGTTTCGTAATGAAGCTACTGATAGGTGCAATGCAACCTTTTAAAAATGCATTTTTCAACTGCTGTTCATACGGGGAATAATTCACTTGATTTTCAGGAACTGTCATACCGCTATGATTATTAAAACATTCCAATAATCTAGCATAGTACCCATCTATTGTCTCATTTTCCTGTTGTATGCATTGGTTAATGCAAGTCCAGTCTGCTCTAGGTTTCCATTTCTCAGAGATTCGGTCTGTAAGACCTTTCACTCTATTGTCTAATTCTGCGTCACTATGTGGGAGTGGTTTAAGCTCTGCATTACGAGGATTCCAGGTGCCACAAATCATGTGCCAATCTGGACCTATAATTTGTCTTACTACTTTTTCTACTTCTTCCCCATTCAAGTGGTAACTCAACCTCATGCCTTGCAAATCTTCTAAAAATTTCCTAAAATTTACTTTCGGATGGGGAATTCCCTCAGTAGCTTTCTGGATATCCTCCGGTGTCCATGGTCTGTATACTAAGAGTGTTGGGTCCTGCCCTGCTTGTCCTGCCTGAGGATTTGGGACCTCTATAAGTGGACATATTTCTTCCTCACTCTCATCCTGTAGGTTTCTCTCTATTTGATATGATTCTGCATCCCCATGTATTTTACTCGCTCGGGACCTAGTTTCAATAGGATCGCTAACAAATGGTTGTGGTCTCGGTGAGACTTTAGGATAACGCGGAGGTGGACCAGCCTGTCCACTCGCTTCATATCCTGAAAAAGGCAACGGAGGGGGCGGGGGGGGTGGAGCTGTTGCTATTACTATATTATTATCTTCTTTGTCTAAAAATAATGTTTTTGAATTCTTAGTCTTCTGTTCCCTACGGTTTGCTTCCTCAATCCACCTGTGTGCCTGAGGAATGCCTAACTGGCGTTGCTTTTTTGCCTGACCTCCCGCATCAGATTTCAGTTGTTTAAGGAGTTTAACCAGTGAAGTTTTATCTAACTTGCCATCGAATTCATATTTGTTAACCCATTTCGCATAATACCTAACATTATCAGAACGTTGTGATTGCATATATTTTGCGTCTTTGGTTAGGGGCGGATCTCGCGATGTTTTAGTGCACTGATTTCCCATGTTAAAAATGTTACGTAACCCTTTTTATGATGTGATATCAAGATTTCAGTTCCTTTTCACAGTTTATCTAGAATAACTGCCTACCTTATTCTATTACCCTGATCTATGACCAAATATACAGTAATTCCTTTTGTCCCTGATCTGCATAACAAATCTTGACAACAATATACTGTAACCTAGTCCCTGATCTAAACAGAAAAAAGGCAAAATCCTCCTACCTGAGTCTCCGGTATTGAGACGTCCAGGATCCGCTCTTCGGCCACAGATCAGAAAAGTGGCCAGCCTCTTTAAACGACAATTCGGTCGGAGGTCTTTTCACCCAAGAAGAACCGTTTTGGTAACTTCTCCTGCGCAGTATTTGACCACCGGTAGACTCTGATCTGCAGCTGTCTGAGGGATTTCCGGCTAAGAAGGACCAAACTGTTAAATAAAATTAAGAAATCAATACACAGGAGGTTCAGGTTCAAAAGTTTACTAGTGTACTCCAGGAGGCAAAAAACGTACAAGTACAGAATTTTGTCTAACATGAAACAGGAAGTATACAAGTTTTATAGTCTTTGCATTCAAGTTGTGCCCACCTTACTGACGTGGTATGTCACAGTGCATCTACATCACTTTAGCTTACAGTCCTCTATTCATTAAATATTGTTGATGCTGTATATTTTAAAAAAGTTTTCCTCTGGTAATAATACGGCCTTGCTATCCACCTGGTCAGACATAATGTCTTTCTGTAAAGTTACTTCTTCAAGGTTTCACATCAGTTCGAATACAATAGCAGATTCAGTCTTTTAATACACTTTTTTGTTCTCAGTAACACTTTCCCAACAGCTGCGTGTTATCTTAGTAACACATACACAAGGCCAAATCATCCCAGCAGGAAAGAGCAGAATATTTCATTATTTCACATATTTAATTTCCTGACCCAGCAGATAATCACTTGTGAGAAGCATAAACATTAAGACTTGCTAAGCTAGCAACTGCCAGGGTCAGAGGTCAACTTGCTACAAGCCACACTGCAGTTTCAGAACTATTTTGCAATTACACATGAATTCATCCTTTTTGTTATATCATTAATAGAATAAAATGCATTACATACTACTTTGCTTTTAAACTAGTATTTCACATATATTCAAATGCATACTTTTCTAACATTAACACTTGAACTATCTCTTCATTGGGATAATGCTTGTAGAATAGTGTGTGTGTGTTGTATCTTTAAGAAGCATTTCAAGTACAGCATGTCCATATAAATAGCAAGCATGTGCTAGCTTCAGTGCCATTTTGAGAGTTCAGCCACAGAGTGAGCATGAGTGTGATAGCTATTTTGTTTATAAGTTCATCTAAGGTAAAGTTATTAAGCCTCAATCCTGATGTGTTTGTACATGATAAAACTGCTTGAACAGAACTCACAGAAGTTCATCTGTTTTATCCTGACCAGACAAGTGACACGGTGTCAGAACCCAGATTCCAGAGACTGCTTTTCAGAGCTACGAGGTGCAGAGCTAACAATGAAGGTAAACTAAGTGAACCGAGTACAAAAAAGGCCAGAAATGAACCAAAGGTAATGAAAACTTGCACAAACAATTTATTTTAATAAAAAGATAAAACAGAGTATTACAAGAGCACAGAATGCATTATTAAGCAAGTAGCAGGCACAAAATTTTATTAATTAAACAAAATGTTTAAAATTAAGGTATTAGATAAAACAATTATCAGAAAAGCACAAAAGGGTTTCAGAATTACCTCTGAATTACAAAACAAGCATGTTTAGAGTAAAACTAGCACAAGAAATGTATAATTGCCATGAAGAAAGATTAAACAAGCAAAATGAATATAATAAAGGCTAAAAAAGGGCACGTTAAGAATAAATAATGCAAGGTGACTGCATGTTTTTTGGCAAGATACGGTGTTTTGGCATAAACTGCTATCTCGCATTGATTGAAGCTATTCAGGCATAACTAGAGTTATTTGAAGTATCTCAAAGTGTGTAAAAGTGCTTACAGTGTGTGCTTATTATTGTGCATTTATTCTGAAGAGTTTATTTGTGTGCAAAGTGCAACTATTTCATAAAGTGCAGTCAAAATAGAGCTATTTTGAAAAGTTTCTTGTGTTGGGTGCGTCTATTCACAGAGTGACGCCATTGCAGAGTGTTTCTTGCACTGCACAGAGATATTTAGCAAAGTACAGCCATTCTGGGAAAGTTTCAATGTGCTGTGTACTGTTTCTTCGCTAAGTGCAGTTACTTCAAAAGTTTTTTTTTTACTCTGAGCTTCTTCTAACCAGTTTATTCACACAGTGCAGTTATTTTGAAATGTTTCTTACACTAATAAGAGGTGATTTCTTACAATGCAGTGATTTTAAGAGTATTTTTGTGCTCAGGAGATATTTCGCAAAGTTCAGTTATTCAGAGGCTCGTGATGCTACTGGGCATAGTTACAATTACTGGCATACATTTTTGGCATATGTATATGTGTATGTGTGTTCGTGCATACTTACAAAAGCCTTCACTGGTATATGTTAATTTTTCAGAGGTATTTTGCAGACCAGGTCCGCTTGTGTTTGATCAGAATATTGCAGAGAATTTGAGAAAATTTGAGCAAGAGTGCGATATTTTTATACAAGCAGCATATTCTGACAAAGATGCATGCACCAGGGCATTCATTTTGCTAAACATAGCTGGGTCAGAGGTCATTGAAAGACAGAGTTCATTTGTGTATGCACCAGCAGTATATGAAGGAGAAGGGGAAAATCATCATATTGTTGTACTGGCTGAATTAAGGGAAGACCCATAGTGTTTGAAATGCAAATTCAGTGAACTATGCAACACTCAGACAGTAGTTGTCCACAGTCAAATAGACTAGCTGAACATGCAGTAAAGAATGCAAAGCAATTACTAGAGAAGTCAAAGTATGATAATACTGATGTCTTTTTGAATTTACTCAATCTCAGAAACATACCTCGTGACAATATACTTAGCTCGCCTGCCCAGAGACTTCTATCTAGGCAAACTAGAACAATATTGCCTATTAGTTCCAGTTTGTTGAGGCCTAAAGCAAAGAACAACAGAACAATCAAAGTCCAACTATTCAGAAAGCATTCTTTCCAGAAGTTCAGCTATGATAAATTGAGCAGATTTCTTCATCCACTGAAAGAAGGAGAGACAGTGAAGATACAAATAGTGAAAGGTTTCAACTGGATTGGTCAAGTAACAGGTATAGGTGCCAAACCAAGATCCTATATCATGGAGTCTGAGGGTGTGGAGTACAGGAGAAATTGCAGACATCTTCTTCCTGTATCAGAATATATATTGCAGCATTGTTCCTGTGATACAGACTCTAGATCTCAGTGCAATCTTCCTGTTGCAGAACATGTCTTAACTTCTACTTCCATTCCTGATGATGTTCCTGATGTCCACAAAGTTGAACATTCAGCAGAGACAGTCCCAGTTGCTAGACCTAGTTCTAATTTCTATGTCACATGATTTTGTCATGTTTCAAGACCTAGTGTGAAATACACAGCAACCTGGACATAATTGTGTATATGTAATATGTATTTAGTTCTGTATAATTGCATGGCAATGAATTATTTGTATCAATTGCATGCCAATTAATGTCATCAATAATGCATGACTCACTTTTCAGAGAGGGAGGCTATAGAATAGTGTGTGTGTTGTACCTTTAAGAAGCATTTCAAGGACAGCACGTACATATAAATAGCAAGCAGATTCTAGCTTCAGTGCCATTTTGAGAGTGCAGCCAGAGAGTGAGCATGCATGAATGTGATAGCTAGTTTGCTTATAAGTTTATCTAAGTTAAAGCTATTAAGCCTCGATCCTGATGTGTTTGTACATAATAAAGCAACTTGAACAGAACCCACAGAAGTTTGTCTGTTTTATTCTGACCAGATGAGTGGCAATGCTGAAGCCCAGAGTTCAAATGGTCATTTCTGATGGGGGAGTGTTATGGCTGGTCTCCTAGCTCCTCCTTGAAAGGGTAACTGGTCCCTTGCAACTCTGAAACTTCCCCTCCCAGTAACACTCACTTCTCACTGACTGGTCTACCCAGGTAGTTTCCTGGAGGCTTGAAGGCCACCAATTTCCTTATCCTGACTCTGTCTGCAAATACTTTATTCCACTATGTGGTCCTTTGCCAAATAAGCAGGCACTCAAACTTACATGCTGGCTAAATGCACCTAGCAAACTAAAGGCCCAACAAGCCATGGCTTTGCTCACTACTTTCGCCTACTTTACTTTTTCTAAGCCTTCCACCCTGTCAGTTATAGTCTCCAACCAAGTATGTGCATGTCTAGAGTCCCATGAAAGGGCTCTGTTGGCTGTCTTTAATTTTCTGAAATCTTGGTCATACCATAATCAAGTGTTCCCATCCTTTCTGATGCTGGGCTTTTCTTACTGCTAAGAAATAGGCAATAAAATCCCATGTCTTGTTTTCCTAAGACCTAATTCTAAACTTGGCTAGTCTTTATTCCCCCAAAGCCTGTAAGGCAGCCAAGGGGTTATCAGATTTTGGACTCCAACATCCCTGATTCACTGACTGACATCAGCATCAATCAGTCCAAAAATGATAACTGCCCCCCATGGCAAATCTCTTCTTCTTCTGGATTACTGTGGCCCAACTCCTCTTCATCAGCTAAACATTGATGGCCTGAAGGCAGATGAAGAAAAGCTGACCCTCTCACACACACTTGCCACAAGCAAGCCTCTAGCCAATTTCCCTTGGAATCTATCATTCAAATCCCTTTCACAGGGCTGGTCCTGCTCTGGAATACCTATCTTCCATACTGTCTGTAGCATTAATCTATCTGCCTCATACAGACCTCGCAACAAATTCAGTAACCACCCACTGGGCTCAGGGACACTTTCTAGGTCCCCTTGTATAGTGCACTGGGACCATTACCTGTTGAGGTTTGTGGTTCATATGTCAGTGCAACCACTTCCTCTTCTGGGTCTTTGTGAGACCTTTTCATTTGCCATTTTGATATCTCTGTCTCTACATTTTTTTTTCTGTAACTGACAGGTTCCTTCATTCTCTGGCCTGCCATACAGATGATTTTGCCTTAAACAGTTGCTAATGACTTAATACTTCATAGAAAAAAAGCTTTTGACTAGGAAGCAATGGCATTCCACTTCCTTCACAAATCAGGAACAGATGACATCCTGCATGGCAAAATAGTGCATCAGCAAACAAGAATGTCACCATAGACTCCCCTGCTTTCTCCTTGCCCTTGAAGCTCATCCACAATTAGCCCTTAAACCCTTGATACTTTTTCATTCTACATTTTATCATTATATATATTTTTTACTTAAATATGTATGTAACTATGAAATCTGGCAGCATACTCAAAATGGAGATTATTAAAGTCACCCATGCACACTGCATCTTGCCTTACACAATACCCTTGAACTGCCATTTCCTTACTCAATGTAGCCATGGCCCTAAGGCCTAAAACTACCCAATGTTTCCTTCTCCCAACCTAATGTCCTTATATACATATAGGCACTAAGCAATCCCATTGAAAGCTAACCCCTGCCCTCCTATTATGAACTTGGTTCCTACCTTTAGTAAGAACACTACTTAATTTGGACCTGTTGGCACTGGTTCTCTGACGTATTTTTATGAGTTTGAGCTTAAGTGCTAACAATTATTAGATAATGTTATTTGGTCCAAGAAGGAGCAGAATTATATCATATTAAATGAATTGTTGTAGAAGCTACAAAAGTAAAATAGGCCAATTCATTTTCATAAACAACAGAGTGTCTTTTTCTTAATATACCATGCAAGTTAAGATTAAACCACTTTGTGTTATTGGGCTTCATTGTTTCTAAACTGTTTCTGTTCATCTTGTATCACACTATTTCTTGAATGTAATAACACCAATCTTTTACAAACTCTAATAAATTAAAGTTATTAAAAAAGGTATAGAGATATTTACCAAAAAGACATGTGAGCTTAGTGATATGGATTACATTTCATATATAAATTGTTTGTGATTGCAGTGTTGCATACTTACAAATAAGGTCAAGACATTGCATAACCCCATTTTAAAAAAAATTATAGGATTTGAACTAAATCAGAATGTCAGATCCCTTAGAGATAATAATTCTTTATTATCACTTGTTAAAACCAGAAAGAAAATTTAATTCTATAGCCATGGCATTGCGCCCATAAGACTTACATACATTTTAGGCAAATATTTTATAAGACGATTAATTTTATTACTAACTTATGACAAGGTGCATTCTATAGTGACAGACCCAGCATAGCTTTATTAAAGGCCATTCCACCCCTTATGGAAGTCATTATAGTTAATGGGGGTTTTGTTAAGGATAACCTCCCACATGACAGAAGTATTAAAGGGTTACAAACAAAAACTGCAAATCCTCATACATTAAGCTGGATTTATACTTGGTTATAAAGCAGACAACCGGGGGTTGTTCTTTTGGGCAATATATTTAAGTGGATTTTAAGTCATCACTGGAATTTTGAAGGGCTCAATGCTGGGTGCTATTATTTTCAATATGTTTTCTATTTTCTACTCATCCAATAACAGAACCTCAATGGGTATTCAAATATGTGAACAATATTAAGGTAGGATCTATGATTAGCTCTAATGAAGTTGTGAACATTTTGAATATGCATTTGAATAATTTTGTTACGTGGTTGAAGGATCTAGGTTTGAACTTAGAGAACTACACAACAAATTATTCTACCAGAATACATTTCCCCCCTTGGGAAGTACTCCCATACTTTCCCGTATTAAAAAGTGTGACTTACCTGTTTCTTATTCTAGCTGCCCTTTTAGTGAATGGCATGTTGGTGCTGAGTGAAATTTCATGATACTTTTTTTAAGAGTCTGCCTTTCTTGCATTATTTCATCTATCAAATCTAAAAGTCTTTTGGCAAGGAAAGGACAGACAGCAAGGTAAGCATTGTTTTTATGTTGTCATTTAATGCCCACTAAGGGCATTAAGCTTTTCATAGTCAAACTTCACAACTCTTTGATGTTGTGCTGTCATATAAAGCACATTCTTTCTCTTTCCTGGGGATGGAAATACACTCTGCCTTTTATCAAATCTAAAAGTCTTTTGGCAAGGAAAGGACAGACAGCAAGGTAAGCATTGTTTTTATGTTGTCATTTAATGCCCACTAAGGTCATTAAGCTTTTCATAGTCAAACTTCACAACTCTTTGATGTTGTGCTGTCATATAAAGCACATTCTTTCTCTTTCCTGGGGATGGAAATACACTCTGCCTTTTGTAGTGTGAAGGTAATAAACTTGATAACCAGTAAGAGCAACTTTATTTTGCTACAGAACATATAAAAATAATAAAAGAGCTAGGCATATTAATAAAAAGTAAATTGTGTTTTTTGAGAACATCCTGAAAATTATGGATACATTTATTCATATTATGGTACTGGCATTTAAAACCAACGCAAAAAGGGCCCCATTGATTCTCACTATAGTTCTTATATCTAATGATTTCTGGAATAGGACACATCTTGTGAGTATAGGTAAAGTTTAAATCAAAGTTTTTGGAAAATATGGAGAAAATGTACTAATAATAATATCTGATTGCAGTGGCATTGAGTAGATTTCACATTTAACTCTTTACATTTATGCAGTATTATTTAAAGAGGTGTCAGAAATATATTTTGCCTTGGTTGAAGTCATTACATTGTCACATGCTTACAATTTTCATACTGCTTATCATGGATAGTAAAACTGTATTAATTTTATTTCTTGTTAAAACTATCAAGAAGAGAAGATTTTAAAGTCATGCCAATACAATTAGTTGAAATAGGTTTCCACTACACATAAGGCAAGCTGAACCCTTCTGCATATTTAAATGTCAATTACATTTGTATGTAGATATTAATGTCTTCAGAATTAATTTATCAGAGTCTGGCTTCTGAGCTGGCCTTTATGTATGAGCACAGCTATTCTGAAAATATGAAACTATGCTGGATCTAGCCATCAAATATCAGAATCTGTTAGCATCAGTTATATCCATTGCTAGTTGTAGTGGTACAGTTTAATACTGGTTTTTGTGCAGTATTATGGACTAAAAGTGTTAGGATTGAATCATTATTTTTAGAGATGGGATAAGCCCTTGGCCACCTTTCTATTGCTATACATAACATAAACCAGTATTATTATTATTATTATTATTATTATTATTTTTATGGACATATATACAGAATGAGAAATGGTTTTGAATACTGCTTTAAGGGTGATTCATTAATAGTATGCCAGATGTAAAAGACTAAATTATCATGGCCAAGTTATACAAGGAATTTTGACTCTTTAGAAAACTACATATCTTGATTATGTTATAGAACAGTGACAAATGACTTACAAGGAGGGAATGAATGTTTGGAGGGGATTGTTTTGTCTTGACCTGGAGGTGGTCATCTTACATTCTTTTGCTGGAAAGCGTGCCCTGATTTTGCAGTTGGCAGTCATTGCTGATAAAGTCTTCCAGTCTAGTTTTGATTTATGTATACAAGTTGCAAAATAACACTATTTTCATGTACTGTATATCAATGACAAATGATTTATCCTTTGTAACTGTAAGTAAGCATTATGATATATAAAGTATTAACATGTCTTTAATGACTGTTTCCAGTAGATGAAAACAACTCAGTATTGTGATATTAATGTATATATGTAGGCAAAATTAATATTGTTCCAGATTATGTTGGTCAACCATGTTTTGTGGTGGCATTATTTGCGTAGTTAACCTTTTGTTGAGTAGTTGAATCACTGGATTTTGTTTTATCGACTGTAAGGCAAGTGAAGGTGGTAGGTAATGTTGAATCTCATTTTTTACAAAGCTTTGATACTGATGTTAAGTTGTGTGTATGTGTGTGTTTGCAGGCTATAGTGGGAGTAAGAGCTTGGGAAGGATAGATGAATGTGTTTGTGCTGAGTGTGTCTGTGAGTGCATGCATGTGTGTGCAAGTGTTTGCAGGTTTGGGTTATAGTAAGGTTACATAAGGTGATAGCTTTTATGCTTTGTGTATATGATGGTTTATGTGTAGTATGAGTCTATGTGTGTGTGTGTGTGTGTGTGTGTGTGTGTGTGTGTGTGTGTGTGTGTGAGAGTGTGTGTGAGTGTGTGTTACTCTTACAGAAAGGGTGCTTAATGCCATAATGTTTACGGTAATAAATATCTTTTTCACAACAGTACCACTTTTCAGGCAAAATATGTCTATGAGTTAGTGATATTTCTATGTGTATATGTTACTGTTCAGAAAAGTAATATGAGTTTCCTTTTCTGTTTTCTTTTCACAGTCAGTAACTTTTCATTTCAATGAAAGCTAAGTTCTGTAATTTATTAGATTAAATGTGTTCCAGCAAAGTGTGTGCACAATGTTTTGTTATGGCCCTATATCTATATATCTATACCTATATATATATTTATATATATATATATATATATATATATATATATATATATATATATATATATATATATATATATATATATTAGTACTGTATAACTCAGAAATCAAAGGAAAATGTTTATACACATACCCACTGCTGTATGAAATATTTCAAAACATTATGGGACAATTTTAGGTAATCAAAATTGGAAGAAAAATAACAGCTTCTGGTTATGAAAGCAAAGACTTAAATTTGCCTTGAGTAGTTATCAAGTTCAGCCCATGAAATGTGTCACCTAGTTTAATTTTCAAATACAATGTTATAAAATGTTTAGTTTTGGTTATTGTTCATAATGTTGCTGAAATTTAACACATACCAATCAGTTTTCCTGCTAACTGCTAATATCAGACCTTATTAAAATAATAAATGCACACGTGTGTGTGTGTGTGTGTGTGTGTGTGTGTGTGTGTGTGTGTGTGTGTGTGTGTGTGTGTGCGTGTGTGTGTGCGTGTGTATGTACATGTGTGTGCATATGTCTGCGGGTGTGTGTCTGTGTGTGTGTGTGTGTGTGTGTGTGTGTGTGTGTGTGTGTGTGCTTGTATGATATTTTGTCTGTATCTGTCACCCAATCTATCTATATGAGTTACATTCATAGTGCCAAATGACATTACAATGACACAAAGGGCCAAAATGAAAATGCTGAGGAGATCATGACAGAATGGGAACTGGTGTTTTCTCCTTTCTCCATTGTAGTATAATCTTAGAGTTGGTATACATATATAATAAACATATCCCCTGGATAGAATGTCAACCAAGTCTTTTGGCAATGTCTGTTTCAGCTCTTTGTGTTTTTTGTAATACTGTTCAGCATTCCATCTATTCAGTATTCCATATATATATATATATATATATATATATATATATATATATATATATATATATATATATATATATATATATATATATATATATATATATATATAGGACTACTTCATTACACCAAGTTTACACTTACCTGAATTGCAGATTACCGAGATGTCGACAGCGAAATTGCAATAAACCGATCCTTCAAATTACCAAAGTATGTTACAGGAAAAGAAGACACTTGGCCAACATTTAACAAAATAACAACATACTAAATTATGTCAAACCCTCCCATGAGGGGGACTCTCTCCTCACACTCCCGCAACTAAATATACCAACTCTGGGATTGCACTACATTGGGGAAAATGGAAAATTTCCCCATGTTGGCCAAGCGTCCCTGTTCCCTGTAAAAAATCACTGATGTTTACGTATGGTTTATTGAAAGTTCAGTGTTGTCGTCTCCACAATCTGCAATTCAGGTAAGTGTAAATACTGTCTGCCGAAGTAGACCCATATGTGTATATGTATATGTATATATATATATATATATATATATATATATATATATATATATATATATATATATACATATATATACATATATATATGTGTGTATGTATAGATGTATATTATCTGAGTGTTTGTGTGTGTGTGTTTGTGTGTGTGTGATGTTATATTTAACAACCATTAATAAATGACGTATTGCAGTGTTCACAGACTCCTTCCAAGACATAAATATTTAATGTAGGCTTATTAGAATTCACATTCTTTGACTTGGTATAATTTCAGTCAAAAAACAACAAATTCAGCATGTGAATGTACAGCCTAAAAACTGAACTTATAAAACAAAATAGACTCATGTAGTGTTGAAAAACCAGACTCACCATAATACAATGGCAAATAGATGGGCTCTAGTTTAAAAGTAAAAATAAGTGAGAAAAAAACATGGACAACTAAATCCATTTGAAGTATTTAATCACACACAAAAGAAAGAAAAAATTAAAACAAAGTAAACGATTAGGTGCTTTCGTGCCTGTGGAGTAGGACTTCATCAGAACCATTTGAACAATCAATGTTACACAATGGTTATGTAGAATTAATTATTTAAAATAGCACAGACATGAAGTTACATCATACAGTAAAATGTTTAGTAAAATCAGCACTAATGTCTACTGAATCTGTTATGCATATTGTAATCAGAAAGAAGTGTGTTGCAAAAAATGTGTAACAATATATACAAAAAAACATATATGTGCAGTTTTCCAATAATAAAATTTGTAATCTAGCAGCTGTAAGTATAAGCACAGGGGTAACTGATATCTGTTTATTCAACCCTATGTTGCTTGATGCATAAAAAGAATGATGCATGAAAGAAGCAATAGCGTAGCGGTAGAGATGTTGGCTGAAGAGCAGGCATTCGTGGTTCGAGCCCCCACAACACCAATTTTAGGGTTGGGAGGGTGGCCTAATGGTTAAGGTGTTTGTCTTACAAAGACAAGGTGCAGGGTTTGAGTCTCATAAGCGATAATTGGCTAGGCTTAAAATGGCTCACAAGGGCAGTTAGCCTAGTACTAATCTATGAATCTATGAATCTATAATTGCCATAAAAGTTCCCTTAATTCAACTTTATTTTCCCAAGGGCCACCTTGGGGGTCAATAAGAACAACATCAAGAATTCTAAACAAAAACTTGGAAAAGCTAATACAGTTTTTTGCATTTTTACACAATGAGTTTTTTAAGTTACCTCTAGAAATGACATGCCCATGCTCATATATTTTTTTTCTGAACTGACTCTCAATTTTACCTATGTAATAACTCGAGCAAATTTGGCACAGGGTTTTATATATATATATATATATATATATATATATATATATATATATATATATATATATATATATTTACTATTAAAACATTGAACATCAGAATGTAAACCTATCAAAAATGCGGTTTACATGTTTGATGTTTAGAATACAAAGTAAGTTTAAATATTGGGCACTAATGCAGGCAAAGTCGAATTCGACTTCTGCACTCTGGCGTCCTTTTTGCAGTAGTATATACGGACCAGATCCATATTACAAAGCACTGACTCTCATGTTTTTGCACCCCACACCCCCTGCCACTTACATATTCCAATGCCAAAATCACACTACAGTGTGGAAAAGGGTAAATCTCCCGAACTATACTGTCCCAGTCTTTGGTCTTCCAGGGTCAACATTACAAAAAGGTCTTCTGCATTCTGATTACCACAGACATCAATTGCACATAAGGCACAGTCAACATACTGATTATAAGCCATATATATATATATATATATATATATATATATATATATTATCCACGGTGGTGCAGCGATAGCGTTGTTGCCTCACAGCAAGAGGTTCTCCTGTTCAATTCTCAGCTGGAGTGCGGGGAGTGCCTTCTGTGTGTAGTCTGCATGTTCTCCCCGTGGTTGGGTGGGCATTCGAAAGACATGTGTAACTGGGCGTGCCTTCATTGAAGGCTGAATGTCGAGCTGGCACCTCGGCATTCGTGAAAATCTACTGCCAATCATTAGCAGACCGGAGTTCCACTGTGGAGACCCCTAACTGGGAAAAGCCGAAAGACAACAACAACAAATACATATATATATATATATATATATATATATATATATATATATATATATATATATATATATATATTTATATAGCTGTAGGTCTACTTTTATTTGTTGTAGTTATTTTTCTTTGACAAACAAAAGTGCAAACTGAAATATGCAAAAGTACACTTCAACAAAAGTGCACGTTCACAAATAACGGTTCACCAAACCATTAAAAAAATAAAGTTTAACACTATCATGGCAGTTTTTCAGGCAGGGCAAGCCCCCCTGTACCCCCTTCACCCCTGCCACTTAATATATACTAACCCCGAGATCGTACTACATGCTACACGCATGTTACAGTGGGGATAAGGGAACATACCTGTTTCCCCATTGTAGTATGATTTCTAAGTTAGTATATATAAAGTGGCGAGGGTGTGAAGGGCACAGTCCCCCACATGGGGGGTGCAGGGGGCTTGCCCCCTGCAAAAATGCTGTGATAGTATTATATTTTATTATTAACAGTTCAGTGAACTGTTATTCGTGAAAGTGCACTTTCATTGAAGTGCACTTTCTCGTAATTCAGGTTGTACTTTTGTTTGTCAAAGAAACGTAACTTCGACAAATAAAACAAATAAAATACCCATATACATATATATATGTATATATATATATATATTTATAGCCCCCTTAGAGGGACAATTTCCATTTCTTAGAGGTATTTTGGTGCGGGAGACCCCTAAAATTATTTCTTTCGGTTCAAGAATGCAGCCACACTGGCTACAAGTACCACATTTTCTGGTGCCTTTAAAATTCTGATTGCTACTGAAATTAGATTAGTGCTACAATAGATATTTATGATTTCTACCAGTTTTGTATTCAAAAGCGGGACTATTCCCCAGAGTCTTAAAAATGTCATCATCAGTCTCAAAAATATTCTAGTTCTTTATTATAATATATTGTGTCTCCTTAGTAAAACTACCAAAAGTAAATAACAAGGATTGGTAAAAATTTAGGGCATAATCATTGGTATGTGTTGCTTGAAGTGTAGGTATTGGAGATAATGACAAAGATACATTACAATCAGTTCTTAACAAAGGTAGAAACCGAGTCCCCCAACTATCTTATGTCTTTACTGATATCATTCAACTATTTGGGGGTATCCCCAATTCAAAATTATGTGGGTCAACAATTTAACTTCAGTCTTAAAGTTACTGAAATCTGAACATATACAGGCTGCTCTAACTAACTGCCTTTTAAATATATTTCTTTTAACGTGTTTTGGATGACAACTATGATAGTCAAAGTAGCTATTAGAAAAGGTGGATTTTCCAAAAATCTTTGAACTAAAACATCCATTGGAATAATCTTTAAAAAATAGTAACATCCAAATGGTCAATCAAATCCAAATAATGTGTAATAGTAAAATTTAAAAATGGGTTAGTTTTATTGATATAAACAACAAAATATTTTGTATTAACCCCATATTCTTTTCATAAAATAAATATTTAATCCAGAAAGCGCAAATAGGTATGACAGTATTGTCAATACATCAATCTCATTGCAAAAGCCATTTTCCATCTATATAATACAAGATTGGCATGTATAGGAGCACAATTTGCTCCCATGGCCATGCCCTGTATTTGTCAAAAAAATAACCCCCACAATATATAAAGTTTCTGAATAAAATCAATTTCATTAACTCAGTAATGAAGTTAATACTCTATCTTCTACACTGTTTAACTCAGTAATGGCCGAGTAAGACCTGGGTGATTGGGAAAACAGGTAAATGAATCTACTACATCAGTTGTGGAAAAACTGACAAGATCATTTTAGAAGTGAAGTTCAATTTTAGATAAAAAAAATTCCATGAATCTTTTAAAATATAATCACTGACATAAAGATTCTTTGAAAATCTAATCCAGATATTTGTGCTGCCGCAATTAAATGTTATGGTGGAGATATTATGTCTTTCTGTCCTTTGGGAGTACCAAATATGGTGGGAATGAAGGGAGTTTTGTTTACAAAAAATGTTTGGATCCAAATCAATAACCACTTGGGTCAAAGAATCATGAAGAAAATATTGAATTTCTTAGATGCTACAGAAATTTCATTTTGGGAAACATCTTCATACTTATATCTTGTAGCATATTATAGAAAACACTAGTGCACTAGTGTAATCAATTTTATCAACAGTCGCTAGGCCCCCTCCCTTATCTGGTTTCATCACCCTTACAGAAGTGTCACTCCTCAATTTACCTTTTAACTCCCTTTCTTCTTTAGTAAGGTTATAGTACCAGTATGACTGGGACTGTTGTAAAAAGTACAGATCTTTTTCGTAAGCTCTTTCAAAAATAGCAACAGTAGAGTTAAGAGGTGTATTAAATACTTTTTTTCTTTAGAATACTATTAGTGGTGGATGGCAATGGTGTACAACTATCAGTCTCCCCCTTGTTGGTACTATTCAATTGAAAATTAAGTTTACATGTAAACAATTTCTGTTCAATAATGGAGTCTGTAATGTCAATCCTATTACTGGGGGCAAACTTAAACCCCTTATTAAACAAAGTAACGCATGCTTTGGTAATAGAATCTGTGTAATTAAATATTTTGAACCATTGGTATAAATGTACAATCCCTTCATGGGAGCATACTATTTCTTCAGGACCCATGTGGGAATCATAAATGGAATCTATCTGCTCCAGTTGTTTCTTCTCTTCCGCTTGCCCTATCTTCTGCTTGTTGGTCCAAAAAGAGCAGGTGCGTAGACTAAAAATGTCTCTTCCCTTTTCTTGTTTTCAGTTTTTTTCAGATCTCCTCAAAGAAAAAAAGTTGTAATCATCCATAAAATTTTGAGATGGATTATCAGGGGATACATTATTTTTTAAAGATGTATTATGTAAGGAAGACGAACCTCTAAGGGCAGTTCAGGTAAGTGTAAATACTGTCTGCCGAAGTAGACCCATATGTGTATGTGTATATGTATATGTATATATATGTATATATATATATATATATATATATATATATATATATATATATATATATTTATATACATATATATATATATATATATATATATATATATATATATATATATATGTGTGTGTATGTATAGATGTATATTATCTGAGTGTTTGTGTGTGTGTGTTTGTGTGTGTGTGTGTGTGATGTTATATTTAACAACTGTTAATAAATGACGTATTGCAGTGTTCACAGACTCCTTCCAAGACATAAATATTTAATGTAGGCTTATTAGAATTCACATTCTTTGACTTGGTATAATTTCAGTCAAAAAACAACAAATTCAGCATGTGAATGTACAGCATAAAAACTGAACTTATAAAACAAAATAGACTCATGTAGTGTTGAAAAACCAGACTCACCATAATACAATGGCAAGTAGCTGGGCTCTAGTTTAAAAGTAAAAATAAGTGAGAAAAAACCATGGACAACTAAATCCATTTGAAGTATTTAATCACACACAAAAAAAAAGAAAAAATTAAAACAAAGTAAACGATTAGGTGCTTTTGTGCCTGTGGAGTAGGACTTCATCAGAACCATTTGAACAATCAATGTTAAACAATGGCTATGTAGAATTAATTATTTAAAATAGCACAGACATGAAGTTACATCATACAGTAAAATGTTTAGTAAAATCAACACTAATGTCTACTGAATCTGTTATGCATATTGTAATCAGATAGAAGTGTGTTGCAAAAAATTTGTAACAATATATATAAAAAAACATATATGTGCAGTCTTCCAATAATAAAATTTGCAATCTAGCAGCTGTAAGTATAAGCACAGGGGTAACTGATATCTGTTTATTCAACCCTATGTTGCTTGATGCATAATTGCCATAAAAGTTCCCTTAATTCAACTTTATTTTCCCAAGGGCCACCTTGGGGATCAATAAGAACAACATCAAGAATTCTAAACAAAAACTTGGAAAAGCTAATACAGTTTTTTGCATTTTTACACAATGAGTTTTTTAAGTTACCTCTAGAAATGACATGCCCATGCTCATATATTTTTTTTCTGAACTGACTCTCAATTTTACCTATGTAATAACTCAAGCAAATTTGGCACAGGGTTTTATATATATATATATATATATATATATATATATATATATATATATTTACTATTAAAGCATTGAACATCAGAATGTAAACCTATCAAAAATGCGGTTTACATGTTTGATGTTTAGAATACAAAGTAAGTTTAAATATTGGGCACTAATGCAGGCAAAGTCGAATTCGACTTCTGCACTCTGGCGTCCTCTTTGCAGTAGTATATACGAACCAGATCCATATTACAAAGCACTGACTCTCATGTTTTTGCACCCCACACCCCCTGCCACTTACATATTCCAATGCCAAAATCACACTACAGTGTGGAAAAGGGTAAATCTCCCGAACTATACTGTCCCAGTCTTTGGTCTTCCAGGTATATATATATATGTATATATATATATATATATATATATATATATATATATTATCCACGGTGGTGCAGCGATAGCATTGTTGCCTCACAGCAAGAGGTTCTCCTGTTCAATTCTCAGCTGGAGTGCGGGGAGTGCCTTCTGTGTGGAGTCTGCATATTCTCCCCGTGGTTGGGTGGGCATTCGAAAGACATGTGTAACTGGGTGTGCCTTCATTGAAGGCTGAATGTCGAGCTGGCACCTTGGCATTCGTGAAAATCTACTGCCAATCATTAGCAGACCGGAGTTCCGCTGTGGAGACCCCTAACTGGGAAAAGCCGAAAGACAACAACAACAAATATATATATATATATATATATATATATATATATATATATATATATATATATATATATATATATATAGCTGTGGGTCTACTTTTATTTGTTGTAGTTATTTTTCTTTGACAAACAAAAGTGCAAACTGAAATATGCAAAAGTACACTTCAACAAAAGTGCACGTTCACAAATAACGGTTCACCAAACCATTAAAAAAATTAAATTTAACACTATCATGGCAGTTTTCAGGCGGGGCAAGCCCCCCTGTACCCCCTTCACCCCTGCCACTTAATATATACTAACCCCGAGATCGTATTACATGCTACACGCATGTTACAGTGGGGATAAGGGAACATACCTGTTTTCCCATTGTAGTATGATTTCTGAGTTAGTATATATAAAGTGGCGAGGGTGTGAAGGGCACAGTCCCCCACATGGGGGGTGCAGGGGGCTTGCCCCCTGCAAAAATGCTGTGATAGTATTATATTTTATTATTAACAGTTCAGTGAACTGTTATTCGTGAAAGTGCACTTTCATTGAAGTGCACTTTCTCGTAATTCAGGTTGTACTTTTGTTTGTCAAAGAAACGTAACTTCGACAAATAAAACAAATAAAATACCCATATACATATATATATATATATGTATATATATATATATATATATATATATATATATATATATATATATATATATATATATATATATTTATAGCCCCCTTAGAGGGACAATTTCCATTTCTTAGAGGTATTTTGGTGCGGGAGACCCCTAAAATGATTTCTTTCTGTTCAAGAATGCAGCCACACTGGCTACAAGTACCACATTTTCTGGTGCCTTTAAAATTCTGATTACTACTGAAATTAGATTAGTGCTACAATAGATATTTATGATTTCTACCAGTTTTGTATTCAAAAGCGGGACTATTCCCCAGAGTCTTAAAAATGTCATCATCAGTCTCAAAAATATTCTAGTTCTTTATTATAATATATTGTGTCTCCTTAGTAAAAGTACCAAAAGTAAATAACAAGGATTGGTAAAAATTTAGGGCATAATCATTGTTATGTGTTGCTTTAAGTGTAGGTATTGGAGATAATGACAAAGATACATTACAATCAGTTCTTAACAAAGGTAAAAACCTAGTCCCCCAACTATCTTATGTCTTTACTGATATCATTCAACTATTTGGGGGTATCCCCAATTCAAAATTATGTGGGTCAACAATTTAACTTCAGTCTTAAAGTTACTGAAATCTGAACATATACAGGCTGCTCTAACTTACTGCCCTTTAAATATATTTCTTTTAACTTGTTTTGGATGACAACTATGATAGTCAAAGTAGCTATTAGAAAAGGTGGATTTTCCAAAAATCTTTGAACTAAAACATCCATTGGAATAATCTTTAAAAAATAGTAACATCCAAATGGTCAATCAAATCCAAATAATGCGTAATAGTAAAATTTAAAAATGGGGTAGTTTTATTGATATAAACAACAAAATATTTTGTATTAACCCCATAGTCTTTTCATAAAATAAATATTTAATCCAGAAAGCGCAAATAGGTATGACAGTATTGTCAATACATCAATCTCATTGCAAAAGCCATTTTCCATCTATATAATACAAGATTGGCATGTATAGGAGCACAATTTGCTTCCATGGCCATGCCCTGTATTTGTCAAAAAAATACCCCCCCACAATATATAAAGTTTTTGAATAAAATCAATTTCATTAACTCAGTAATTAAGTTAATACCCTATCTTCTACACTGTTTAACTCAGTAATGGCCGAGTAAGACCTGGGTGATTGGGAAAACAGGTAAATGAATCTACTACATCAGTTGTGGAAAAACTGACAAGATCATTTTAGAAGTGAAGTTCAATTTTAGATAAAAAAAAAATCCATGAATCTTTTAAAATATAATCACTGACATAAAGATTCTTTGAAAATCTAATCCAGATATTTGTGCTGCTGCAATTAAATGTTATGGTGGATATATTATTTCTTTCTGTCCTTTGGGAGTACCAAATATGGTGGGAATGAAGGGAGTTTTGTTTACAAAAAATGTTTGGATCCAAATCAATAACCACTTGGGTCAAAGAATCATGAAGAAGAATATTGAATTTCTTAGATGCTACAGAAATTTCATTTTGGGAAACATCTTCATACTTATGTCTTGTAGCATACTATAGAAAACACTAGTGCACTAGTGTAATCAATTTTATCAACAGTCGCTAGGCCCCCTCCCTTATCTGGTTTCATCACCCTTACAGAAGTGTCACTCCTCAATTTACCTTTTAACTCCCTTTCTTCTTTAGTAAGGTTATAGTACCAGTATGACTGGGACTGTTGTAAAAAGTACAGATCTTTTTCGTAAGCTCTTTCAAAAATAGCAACAGTAGAGTTAAGAGGTGTATTAAATACTTTTTTTCTTTAGAATACTATTAGTGGTGGATGGCAATGGTGTACAACTATCAGTCTCCCCCTTGTTGGTACTATTCAACTGAAAATTAAGTTTACATGTAAACAATTTCTGTTCAATAATGGAGTCTGTAATGTCAATCCTATTACTGGGGGCAAACTTAAACCCCTTATTAAACAAAGTAGTGCATGCTTTGGTAATAGAATCTGTGTAATTAAATATTTTGAGCCATTGGTATAAATGTACAATCCCTTCATGGGAGCATACTATTTCTTCAGGACCCATGTGGGAATCATAAATGGGATCTATCTGCTCCAGTTGTTTCTTCTCTTCCGCTTGCCCTATCTTCTGCTTGTTGGTCCAAAAAGAGCAGGTGCGTAGACTAAAAATGTCTCTTCCCTTTTCTTGTTTTCAGTTTTTTTCAGATCTCCTCAAAGAAAAAAAGTTGTAATCATCCATCAAATTTTGAGATGGATTATCAGGGGATACATTATTTTTTAAAGATGTATTATGTAAGGAAGACGAACCTCTAAGGGCAATGTCAGAATGTTCATTGCCTGTTGGTGGGTTTCCTTCATTACAGTGGTTGTGTGTGTGTGTGTTTTAAAAGACTGAAGGGATTTGGGAACAGGATAAGCTCTGTGATAAATGCAGTCCAAATGATCTCTCATAAGTTTCTTTTGCTTTCTGTTAAAATACATTTTTACCTACTGTTCGACTTTGTAAAAAAATACTATCATATTTCCCACTGTTGTGTTCAAATAATATATCATTAGTAATGTCATTGTTAAGATTAGTAAGTTCATCAAATATATTTTTAATATGAGAATTGTTTAACTTAATAATGAAATGCATCAACTCAATTCTGTGTCGCTCAAAAAGTTCCAAAAGTTCAGAATGTTCGTCACTACCCTGCAACCAATCCATTAGGAAATTTGTATACATGGAGTCCGTTAGGTACTCTTTTGTTTTAGTACATGCAGTCAAGAATAAATTACCTATTTACATGTTGTGTACCTTATGTAACTTGAGCTGTATGATGTAACTTCCTGTCTGTGTTATTTTAAATAATTTAATGGATGTAACCATGTGATTTATTTAAGTACTTAAATTGTGGTATGTTGATTGTTCAAATGGTTCTGATGAAGTCTTACTCCACAAGGCTGAAAGTGCTTAACCATTTATTTTGTTTTAGTTTTTTTGTGTGTGATTAAATAGTTCAAATGGATTTAGTTGTCCATGGTTCTTTTTCAAAATTTTTCACTTATAAACTAGAGCCCATAGATTTACAATTGTATTGTCGTGATTCTGGGCTGTTCGACACTATGTGAGCCTACATTGTTTTATAATTTCAGTCAAGACAGACAAGAGTGGGTTCATGGGCGTGGCTTTAAAATTATATGCTTTTTCTCAACACAAGTATCTAAGAATTTTTAAGGAACTGCAGTTTTTAAATGATTGTGCAGGGCACATGATAGTATAGCTTGAAGAACTAATTCTGGTAGCTTCTCTACACATGGACAGACAATATAAACAAAACAAATTTTAAAGCATAATTTTTTTATTCCCAAATTTTGAACTCATTAGCCACATTTTAAATAAGGTAAATCAGTTTCCTCTGTGTCAATCAGCAGTAATTCATAGTTTGCTTTCTCATTTTTCTCCATGGTTGTACAATAATGAAGTTAATAAATAAATATACAAAAGCACTGTGAGTGGAGCAAGTAGGCACTTGACCCCTGGAAAAATGACTTAGCTGTTTAAAGCTTCAGATAACAGAGACAAGCCCAAATGTAAAGGAAGCACTTCTGCCTCCATGTCTTTCAGATAACTTCAGTTGTAGTTCATTTGGGTTTGTAAATAGGTTCTGATGTCCAAATACACTTCCTTCTTCTGTTGTGAATCTGAAGAAAATACTAGTCAAACATGAAGTCTATCTAGCCTAAATATATCTGCTGTTTATCTGGGCAAGTTTCTGACTGTAGTCCACTTCTATAATTTGCCTGTTTATTTTCAGGATATTTTATTGGACAGATATACATAATTTAATGTATTAGTGAAAATCCTGACTAGCGGGATAATAAAAGCAGATTTGGTAGAATCCTGAGCTATGGTCATTTAAAAATATTTTGGTAGGATAATATGCCCATTTGAATACCCCTTGTGGATGGGTTGCTCCATGCATACATACATACTTACTACATATACATAGCACCCATGAGGGCAGGAAGCTTAACTGAAAGGAAAATGATTTACTGTGGCAAGAATTCATCATTCTGTAAAGATGGACTGTACAAGTCCAATTTTCTAGCTTACTAAATGATCAGATTTTTATTTCTGTAATCAAGATTTTGATTAAGTTTGCATCTCACTGACTAAAGAGAGTTCCTCATGCTTTTGCCTCAGTTGGGGTCCATTTATTTTTTTTAAATGTTCCCACTCCCTGCAGCAGATCTTCATCCACCTTCAGCTCTTCTGCTTATTCACTAGGTTTATCACATATACCTTAGCCTCTCACTGGCTCAATCTGACCACTGGCTAGTGTTAGTGGAGAAATGAAGGATATCAGTACAGCAACCTACTGTTGCCAGGAAGTGTACCTTTGCCCCCTCCTACCACATAGCATCTTTACAAGCTCAGCAGTCACTGTCTGTGAGAGGTGCATGCATGCTTCTATGCACTTGCAGCCTCACAACAAAGTGAGAAGCTCATCAGGCTCTTAATGTTGTTATTGTGCCATAGCCCCCTCCTACCACATGGCATCTTTACAAACTCTGCAGTCATTGTCTGTGAGAGCTGCATGTATACTTCTGTGGACTTAAAGCCTCACAACCAACAAGTGAGAAGCTCATCAGGCTCTTAATGCTGCTATTGCAACTTATGTTACCTCCCTCCTTCCAGGATGGATGAGCCAGCATCAGACTCAAATGCCCATTGTCCCCCTCTGGCACCTCCAGTGCCTGTGCCAGTAATCAAACATGGGATATTTAAGGCTCAGTAAGGGCTTTAGCCCTCTGCACCACAGGGCCAGATTGTAGTGGCGGTGCCTCTTTTTTCAGCCTCAGCTTTGGTGGTACGCATGGCACAGTAAGTCCATCCTGTCAGATGGCATAATAATATCTAGTGTGCGCTTCTGTGTTATGAAATGTCAAGGACAAGAATAGTGTAGAGAAATTCCATGATCTCCTGTTAGCATGCAATTAATGTAGTAGGATTTATTCCACAAACTATACAATTACAAACTGGGCATTTCCCATGTAACAGTACATTGATTGTTACCAGATAAAGGAAATCACCAACAGTGCATTGGCAAAATTTGTTATGACAGCTGCCATGCTAGTATAGTTTATCTGTGTTATTATTACAAATATAGTTAAACAAGTGTTATTGTGCAAATTGCTGATGTTATGTAACACACACACACACACACACACACACACACACACACACACACACACACACACACACCTACCAATACATCTATGTATCTGTATCTATATCTATATCAAGCTATACACACACACACACACATATATATATATATATATATATATATATATATATATATATATATATATATATGTATATATCTCTATATATGGGTCTAGGACTATTCACTGAAAGCACATTTCACTGAAACACATTTGACTGTGCACAATTCACTGAAAGCTCAATTCAATGAAAACACAATTCACTGAAACACATTTCATTGAAAGCTATATATGGCCTTTTCCCCACTGTTGTGCGACCCTGGAGTTAGTATATATAGTAAGGGGGTGTGGGGGTGTAGCCCCCACATATTTTAAATATTTTAAACTATATACATGGATATTTGCAATTCCAGTTAATTACTCTTTTCTGAACTTAATATATATCCAAACTATGTGGAGGGGCTAAGCCCCCCACACCCTCTGATGTGGGGGGCGGTGCCCACCACACCACCTCTTACTATATTTGCTAACTCTAGGGTCACACAACAGTGGGGAAAAGGCCATATATAACTTTCAGTGAAATGTGTTTCAGTGAATTGAGTTTTCAGTGAACTGAGCTTTCAGTGACTTGTGCACAGTCATTTGACTTTCAGTGAAATGTGCTTTCAGTGAATAGTCCTAGACCCATATATATATATATATATATATATATATATATATATGTGTGTGTGTGTGTGTGTGTGTGTGTGTGTGTGTGTGTGTGTGTGTGCGCGCGCGTGTGTGTGCACCCATATGATTGCGAGTCCCACTCCTGGTTAACATTATTTTAATGATGTTTCTAAGCAGAAAGTAAAATGATATCTTGACATCTTCCATATTCTTGACACATAAAATGATTAGGATATCCAAGTTCATGGAAAATACAGGTGATGACTCTGGGTAAAAACATGAATTAAACAACTGTTTTATATCAGAATAAAACAAACGAATCAGAAAAGGCTGACTCAGCTTACAAATGAAACCCTTAACAGGTTCTGACAGCAGTAAACTGATGACAGTTGCATTCGAATACTGCTCTACCCAGGGTTCCTCTTAATGCTTTCATTGCATGATTTATTGAGTGGCTGTCAGTGTCAAATTTATTCTTACAGTTTTGATTTTACAACATCTCTGAATTCTCTTGCAGACAGACCTATTTAACTGAGTAACTTCTTTGTGACTGGGCAGCATATTTTTATACCTTCTAATTAAAACATATTGCTGGTTTTAATTTTTTGACTTGCATAGCCATAAATGGATTGAAATAGACACTATTTAAGAATATTTAATGCAAGATGTCAGCATAAACCACATGCATGGTAACCTTGATATAATGTAGAAATTTGTTACATCAACTCCTTTAATAAAGCCACTGTATTGCCTGGTTTTATCGATATTCATAAAAAGAGTGAATATTAAAATGAATATTTACTGATTGCATCAGCAGAAAGGGAAATGGCTAGGTACACAGATGTAGGAAAATGATGGCAGTAAAAAAGTATAAGAAGTACAAAACATGCATGAGTTTCTCACATTATGCTGTCTTGTAAATAAAAAAAAACAGCAGCATTTCCCTTAGTTTTGAATATTGTCAGGTTTTTGGTGACACAGAATGGTAATAATATCATATACTACTAAGAAGAAAGATACAATATAATCATAATATAACACACACTCATCTGTGTAAGAGTAAGTTCTGAAAATCACCAGATATATACACTGAACCGAACACCATAAAGGAAGCCAGCAAATCCAGATATATGGACCATTTTTATTAGGTAAGTACTTTCTTCTGTGTAAAGCATACGGACTTCTTCATAACTAATAAAATTGTACAAAACGTGAAATTCTAAAGGGTTATCTTACCTGTTTTCCTCATTATAGGCCTGATTGGTGGTGGCATTATTCTCCATATTTTCATGTTGTTCATGTACCTCCTTCTACGAATACTGTCCCCTCATGTGTAAAGTGCATTTAATAGCCATTTAAAACTGTTTTATTATGCTCTGATGAAGAACAATGTTCTAGGCTGAAAGCACTAAATATTTTGTTAACAGATATTCAGTGAACTCAATAGTGGTGAGTTTTTTTATTTGTTCTTGTAATGCTGTCAAAGGTATTTCAATCTAGGATAAAACCATGTTGATCCAGGGAGACTAGGACTAGGGGCATTATATCTGAAGGCAATACAAATCAGTATGGGACAATAGGTCTGTCTAAGAACAATGGAAAGAAAAAACACCAAGACGGAAGCTCAACAAATCAATAAAAATCATTTTATTGACAAGAGGTTAGTGCTTTCATGCAGTAAACACTTCTTCAGACCATAACATAAAAAAAACTCAACCTTCTCTGTTCAATAAAATGCAATGAATCACCATGACAACCAATAAATTAATGCCTCAATCTATGTAACTTTAGAATAATCTTAAGGGGGACACTATCATTCAAACCAAAAAAAAAAAAAACGATCTGACTGCAAAGTAGCTGTCCATTTTGTTTCCACAGCTTCAGTTCTAGCTCTTAAAGAACCATCTATAATATTCTCATGAGCTAACTGCAATACCTGTAAAATAAATGAATGTCCAGAATTCACTCTAATATGTTTACTAACTGCATTAGTATTCACCTCTCTCCTAATCTCTCCCAAATGCTCCAAAATTCTATCTTTCACACTACAGTTGTTTTTACCAACATAGAAACAATAGTAATCTTTGTAAGTATCCAACTAAACCAGGTCCTGACTCTTGCAGGCAGCATAGAATTTCATTTCATATTTTATTTTAGTTGAGGGGTGGATAAAATTATTAATACTAAAAATGAAGCTGCAGGTTTTACATCCCTGACAGAGAAATGTGCCCATCTTATTCTTCAGAGTTGCATTCTTAGCATAGCAGAACTTTTGTTTCAAAGATAGTTCATTCTTAAAAGTAAGACTAGGCTTCTCACCAAACTATGTTTTTAATGCATTCATCCACTGATAACACACGCCAATTTTTCTTAATGATATCACATACCATCCCTGTATTATTATACTTTGAAACAAAAGTTGTGCTATGGTAACAATACAGCTTTGAAGAAACCTGTACTTTCAAATAGGATTGGCACATTTCCCTGTCAGGGATGTAAAGCCTGCAGCTTCATTTATTAATTATTTTATCCACCCATCAACTAAAAATAAAATACGAAATTAAATTCTATGCTGACTGCAAGAGTCAGGACCCACTTTATTTGGTTACTTGCAAATATTGCTATTGTTTCTATGTTGGAAAAACTAACCGTAGTTTGAAAGAATTTTGGAGCATTTGGGAGAGATTAGGAGACAGGTGAATACTAATGCAATTAATAAAATATTAGAGTGAATCCTGGTCATTCTTTTGCTTCTTACATATTGCAGTTAGTTCATAAGAATATTAGGGGTGGTCCTTTAAGAGCTAGAACTGAAGCTGTGGAAACAACATGGATAATTACTTTGCAGTCTGATAAGTTTTTTGGTTTGAATGATAGTGTCCTCCTTAAGCCTATTCTAAAGTTGCATAGATCGAGGCATTAATTTATTGGATGCTATGGTGATTAATTGGTTGTCATGGTAATTAATTACATTTTTCTGAGTATAGAAGGTTGAGGGTTTTTTTTTTATGTTATGTTCTGAGGAAGTGTTTATTGCATGAAAGCTTGTCAATAAAAGGATTTTTATTGATCTGTGAAGTCTTCAGTCTTGGTGGTTTTATTTCCATTGTTCTTGCTGCATTACTTTTGAAACCTGCTAGCCTGTCAGCACATGAATATTTTCCTAAATGCAGAAATGTCAGGAGAAGAATGTGATGCATACTGAAGTGTACAATTATACATGTCACGGCTTTAGTTTTAGGATGTGGCTTTGACACCAGCTATTTGTTTGGGAAAAGTCTTCTTGAATGCTCTTGTTATGTTCCAGACAGTTTATGATGGTGCCAAGTTTATAGTCATCTGCAAATTTTGTCTGCCATAAGTTCTTGACATTAATGTTGACCTCCAGGAAGTAGATATCAAAGAAGAGTGGCTCAAAGACTAAATACTGAGGTACACCACTAGTGAAAGGTCATTTGGAGGAGGTAGATCCACTCAACTTAATTTCCTGGGTTCTATTTGTGAACTGGTTTGTTGTCCAATCAGTTACATAGAGATTTATATCAAGCTGGATGCATTTATCAACTGTATCCGAGTGGGAGATGGTGATAAATGCTGTTGTGACATCTCGATATGCACTGGGAACAGAATTTTCCTCATCCAAAGCTTCAGTAACATTTTCAAAGAAGTCAACCATATTGAGTAGGGAGGATCTGCCCTTGACAAAACTGAACTGGTTCAAGTCATGCATTTGTAGCAGCCTATGTCCTCATTTTTTAATTCCATGATGACTCCTTTCACAGCCTTATAGATGAGGCTGGTAGTATTGCAAATAAATAGTTACTTTTGCTAATTGCATAGTTGTCCAGGTCAGCTGACACCCTGTCTTTGTGCAGTGAGATGAAAGCAGTCTTCCATTCATCTGGTGCAAAACATGATTGGAGGCCAATACTGAAGAGCCTCTGTAGGGACAGAGTTTGATAAGTACAGTTTTAGGCTGACCAGTAGGGATCCTGGTATGTTACCAGGCCCTCTAGAAGCAGTGTTCTTTGGCCTTGGAAATGATTTTAGGCCCACAGAAGCAGTGGTCTTGGCCTTGGATAGTGTTTTCAGCACTTGCTCCTGGGAGATTTGGGGGAGTGCGAATGCTGGTATGCATTCTGGGAGCATGGTGGAAAGGAGAAGACGAAGATGGAGCTAAATGAATCCATCCTTAGACTGTCTATGTCCGCATGATTAGAGAATGTCATATCATTTACTATTATCTCTGCAGAGTTTTGAGCATTGTTTTTAAGTTTTTAACATAGTTAAAGAAGGCTTTGTGATTATCTTATGCCTGGGTGATAATTTATCCATCATAGGTTTTTGCCTTATGTAAAAGCCTTTGAGGGACAGGTATAAGCTACCCCTGGCAGAGCAGTTTGAATTATATACCACATTTTCCCAGTCAGGTATATATACTTCCTTTCAATGACAGAAAAAGCTAAGCCAGTTGCTGAAGTCAATCATCAGTTGTTCATATTTGGCATCATTCCAGGTGAAGGTAAAATGTTGCTCAGGGCTAGGTTCATATCTGCTTTGGACACATATTCTGAGAACTCCATTATGTGTCTGTTCAAATGGTCAAGGGAGGTTCATCTCATTTATTTATTTTATTTTATTTTACATTTGTCGACCGGGATAGTCCGACTGGATACATGTCCATTTTCAGCAGAGGCCTGGGGAGAAAATCTCTAAGGTCACCAAATTAGATTAAAATACAGTATATAAAGTAATTAACATATCTATGCAAGCAGTTAAGTTTATGATTACAATTTTTACAGAGGTTACATACCTAGGGAAATAATAGTAGTTCCGGGGTTAATGGAAATCAGAGAGTAGGTGTTCATTAAACAATTCAAGTCAGCTAAGAATACTGTTATTAACTCATACAGTTAGTTACAGATACAATATTTACAGTACATGCCAAAACACATTAGAGTTAAGCAAGGTAAAGGTCAGGACAGTGCCACAAGTAAGCTAAAATAACTATTTTAGTCTCGTTGTCAAGCAGAGTTAGTCAGGTTTGCTACATTAACACAGCCAGTTTAGTATTGAATGTTGTTTAAGTCTAGTCTTGAATTGGCTCAGGTAGTTGAGCAAAGTAATTTTGGTTGGGGGAGAGTTCCAGGATCTGCTTACAGAGTTTGCGAAGAGAGAGTCACTGACTGAGTTATTCGTTTTGATAGTCAAGACTAGTAATTTATTAGAGGATTGAAGTGGGCAGTGATTGTGATGGGGGTAATAATATTTTTAAGAGCAGGAGTATTTTTTGGATTGTAAAGTATCTTATGGGCAGTTATCATGAGGTTATACTGGATCAAGCTGGGTAATTCTAGCCACCCAAGCTGGTTTAGGTTAATAAAATGGTGAGTCCTATAAGGCAGGCCAGTGGCAAATCTGGCAATATGGCTATAAGAGATAGAGAGTTTGATTAGGACAGATTTGTTTAGATTGGAGAGTATTGGGGATGCATACAGAAGAGCTGAAAGTAGGTGAGAGCAAGCTATGGCAGATCTAGCAGGAGGGGTTAAGAAGGCTTTTATCCTGTAAAGTGAGCCTAGTTTATTATTGATAGGCTTTATAGATTGATTAACTTGTAAGTCAAATTTGAGATTATTATCGATTAAAACACCTAACAGTTTTGTTAAGGAGTCTGGGGAGATTATTGTGCCATTATTAGATTTAATGGTAAAAATGAATGCAGTAGACCTGTGTGTTGGTGAGAATAGCAACAGTTTGTTTTTTTTGGGATTCAGGATCAGACGATGACCAGAAAGCCAGTTTTCAATAGTGATAAAGCTGACCACAGTTCGTTTGGAGAAGTGGCCGAGCAAATCAGGGTGGAGTAATCAGCGTATTGGACACAGCTGACTGTAGGGATAGCAGAATAGAGGTAATTAATGAAGATGGAGAAAAGAAGGGACCCTAGTTTGGATCCCTGGGGTACTCCTAGTGTGTTGGGTAGGAGTTTAGAAAGTTTGTTTTGCCAAATGACAACCTGCTGTCTATCTTTCAGATAGGATTGGAACCATTGGATGACTGTAATATATAGGCAGATAGTTTTCAGGGTATGGATTAGTAATTGATGATCCACCATATCAAATGGCTTGGAGAGATTCAAGAAAAAGGTTGAGGATATGTTATTGTTATTGCGGTTGTGGTTTATGGTATTGGAGAAGGCTAGAAGGGCTGAAGTAGTGCTGTTGTGCAGTCAGAAGCCATGCTGGGAGTCTGTCATGAGGTTATTCTGAGTTAGGTGATGCATCAGTTGTCTATGGGTACATTTTTCCATAATTTTTGCAAGTTGGGATAGTATTGTTATTGGGCTATAATTGGATAACTCAGTAGAGCTACCTCCTTTGTGAAGTGGGATTATATAGGATATTTTCCAAATAGAAGGGATTCTGGCTTCTGCTATTGTTTGATTGATTAGTATCAAGATGGGGTAAGCAATGGCATCAGCTGCTTTTTGTAGATACTCAACAAAAAAACACACACCAACACTGTTGAAAACAGTAACTGAAGTCCAAATATACCAAATTCCACAGCAACGGAAATAACAGCACAGACTAAAAATAAAAATGTTTTTAATTTCTGATTCTGATACCTCAGCCTCCACCTTCAATGGAATAGTTTGCATGCTCAGACTTGCTTCTGAGCATGTAAACTATTCCATTGAAGGTGAAGGCCGAGGTACCAGAATCAGAAATTTAAAAAATTTTTATTTTGTAGATACTCGGCAGATTTTTAATCAAGGTATGGATGAGGGAGGTGGCATCTGGTTGGAATCTAAATGTGAGTTGGTTTCTGAGGGTGTTGATTTCATGACAGGGGGAGCTGGGAGGTAGTTTGCTTGCTAGGGCTTGAATGGTCTCAGTAAAGAAACGGTTAAAACTGTCTACACGTGTTTTCTAAGGCTTCCTGGAGCCATAAGTAAGTATTTAGAGATTTAGCTTAATAGTTGTGTTGTAAACTGTGTTTTAAGCTTTTTTAGGGTAAGTTTCTAGGTTTAGATTTTAAGTTTTAGAGTATAATTTTCAGGGTTTTAAGATGGGAAACCAATATATTAATATAATATTCAGGGTTTTGTAAGCTTAGAAAATAGTGTTGTAGAGTACAAGGGGGTAAACTAATGTAATTAGAACAAGGAGGAAGCCAAATTGCTATGGGGACAGACTATAGGTGCTTTAGACCCAGGTCAGCAGTGTACATTTACAAAGGATTACAGGTTTAGGTATTAACCTTAGCAAGTTGTTGTGGTCTGACTTCAGATATATTGTATGCACAGTTTCTGCAGGGTAGCGTCTTTCAGGTAGGAGAGACCTTTTAGTTAAGGTATTTTTTAGGGAGACTGCCTTAGCAATTTGTTGTCTGACTTCAGATAATTTATAGGCACTGTTTCTGCAGGGTAGCATCCTTCAGGTAGCAGAGCCCTTTTAGTCAAGGTATTTTGAAGGGGACTGCCAAATGGGAGAACAAGGCTGTCGACTGGGTCTGGAAGCACCGGGCATTTACTCCCATATGTCCTATGAGGGTGTGATATGTGTTCTTGTGTAAGAACTTGACTGTGTGCATTATGTAGTGATTCCTTGCCCCCAGTAGCACAAAAATACAAAAAATTAAAACTATCCCACTGGCCAATGGCAAATTAGCAAAGTTCAAGGTTCTGCAAACAATCATAGCCCTAGAAATGAATTAGTTCTTCCTTTATTTTCTCTAGAGTTTAGACTATACATATATATATGTATATATATATATATATATATATATATATATATATATATATATATATGTGTGTGTGTGTGTGTGTGTGTGTGTGTGTGTGTGTGTGTGTGTGTGTGTGTGTTTGTGTGTGTTTGTATATATATATATATATATATATATATATATATATATATATATATATATATATATAAGCTGGTTGCATAAGTGTGTACACCCTTAAACTAATACTTTGTTGAAGCACCTTTTGATTTAATTACAGCATTCAGTCTTCTTGGGTACACACCTGCCATCAATTAAAGAGACTCTGATGACCCCTAAATATAGTAGCATTTTCCTGACATTTACTCAGTTGTCTGCTACAGCAAAAGCCATTGCTCTCAGAGAGCTTACACAGCATCAAAGGAATCTCATTGTTGAAAGGTATCAGTCAGGTGAAGGGTACAAACAAATTTCCACAGCATTGGATATACCATGGAACCCAGTGAAGACAGTCATCAAAAAGTGGAGAAAATGTGGGACAAGAGTGACATTGCAAAGAACTGGACGTCCTTCCAAAGTGATGAAAACACAAGATGAAAACTGGTCAAGAAGGCAGCCAAGAGACATATAGCAACACTGAAAGAGCTGCAGGAATTTCTGGCAAGTACTGGTAGTGTACTACATGTGACAACAATCTCCATTATTCTCCGTATGTCTAGGCTATGCGGTAGGGTTGCAAGACAGAAGCCTTCTCTTACAAAGAAAAACATCCAGACCTGGCTAAAATTTGCAAGACAATACATCAAGTCTCCCAAAACCATGTGGGAAAATGTCAATCAAAATGAATAAAACAGCCACCACAGGAAACAGTCCACACTGGTGTTTATTAAGTGCTTTTCGTTCAGTTTTTAACCAGAACTTCTTTAGATAAAACCATTCAAAAAGATTTAATTTAAAACCATTTCTTACTTGATCATATGATATGTGATTAACAATTATCCACTTCTTCCCCCATGTATAAAAATGTTAACCCTTTACATATCAGCTAAAATCAGCTAAATGACTTGTCAGGTAACTATTGCATACATTTATAATACAGTTTTACTGTCAGCACTTTTGCTGTCAACTTTTTGAATAGTTTTATCTGAAGAAGTTCTGGTTAAAAACTGAATGAAAAGAACTTAATAAATACCAGTGCAGACTGTTTCCTGTGTTTGCTGTTATATTCATTTGTATTGGTGGTTCTCAAGAAATTTCACTTAGTTTTGAGTTTGTTTTGTCTTATGGCAACCGAAGAATTCAACAGTTCCCCCACAATTTTTTTCACAGAGAACGAATGAGGACATTGGTAACTTGACTGCCTTAATTGGTTTGCTGTCTCAACGTGTCAGGTACCTGGCAATAAGACTTGTTCCACTAACAGGAATTGACTGACAAGGCCATCATAGTAATCGGGAGGCAAATTCTAGATTTGAAGGGACAGGACAAGCAGTGGCGATTAGCCCCCATGCCAACACTTCTTTCCTTCATACTTCACAACAATGTAATAATACTTATTTCCAACAGAGGGAATGGAATTTGGACGCTCCACAGAACTCTATGACAGTAAATAATACTCTGGCTTCCTCGGGGCTTATTGGGGCACCAATTATTAATAAATGGCTCAACAAACCATTGAATTTGAGTGAGTAATATAATAGTACAGCACAGGGGCATCCGGCTGGAGGGAGCAAAATTGTTACAAAATTGAAAGTCTTGGATCACAAACTGGTAAAACATAAAAAAAATTATAACTTGAAATAGTGTATTTTCATGAGTGCATTTGGCATGGTGTGGTTCCAAAAGGTTTACGTTCATGGCAGTACCCAACTGGTTTGGAAGCTGATTCAGTCTTCCACCAAGACCTCATTAAACTTTTCGATAAACATGGCCTGGAACTGTTGGAATAAATAATAAAACAGTACCAAGTTATGGTGGACAATATAGCTAGCGAAGTGACTGTGTTGGATAATGTTATCAAAATTGAAATGGACTTTGAGCATTATAGATTTGAATGTAATAGAGTGTTCAGTAGTATTAACCAGCATGTGAACAAATTAAGAACTACTGAGGTAAGAAAACTTCATAGGGACCATACGGATTACAATAATGAAACAGTCTACCCTAAACCATCTCCCTCGCAAACTTGGAATCCAATTGGAGGGTCCTGCACACACCTACCGAATCAAGGAGGTACTAGCAATGGCGATATAATGGAAGTGATGACACCAGGGGATGGTACAGGAAACCAGAATGAAGATGTTCCATTTAGACAGAGTGAGAGGATAGCAAACAACAGGAATAACCAAATTCCTCTAAATGATCAGAACTTAAATAATGGTGACAATAGTAGGGATGCACAAGCTCAATTTAGTCATCAACAGAATATACAAAATGTTTACAATTCAAGAGCTACAAACCACAACCCGAGTCAACAGAATCAACAGAATCAACAGCATTTGAACAAGACATGCAGGGGGAACAAACAGAGAAGGCAATTGTTTCCCCTATTTATCAATTACCAATAAGAGAAAGCAACTGTTTGATAGTTACTAACAAAGAATGTGACTTTAAAGTATATAATTATTCTTTTTTAACACGTTTTCATCCAATTTAATAAACATGAACTTCATCAGAAATGTCATCCATACATTTTTCAACATTTAAATAAGAACAGGTGTATCTCATGTGATCAAATGGACCAATAAAATGCATAAACCGCTTAATAAGTTCTTTCAACAATAAAAAGTAAAAAGCACATTACTTTTTCTAAAATGTTAAACTAAAAAAGTCATCGTTTCAACATATGGTTTGTAATAAACAATGAATGTTGTATTTAATGAATATTATAATCTTTGTGCTTGTAAAAAGCACTTTATATTGATCATGTTGTTCAGTCCAGGAAGCTGATCTGCATTTAATGAAATCTGCCATAGGGTCTCTTTACATTCTAAAAGTACTTTGAAGTTTACAGTGAATATATCATCATTTACCTTTTCTAAGACAAATAAAGAGAACTTTTTGTAACTGGAACAAGTGGTGGCATGTTTAGCTAAAGCATTTGACATGTCTTTTTTACGTATAGCCAATGTGTGTTCATATATACATTTGTTTAGTGCTCTTGTTGTTTTCCCTATGTACAAATGTTCACATGAAACACACATGGCAATGTAAACCACATTTTTGGTCTTACAAGTGTAATGTCCCTTACACTGAATCGTCCTAAGTGCTTAAACAACACTGAACTGGTACCTGTGATGTACTTACATTGTTTAGATGTTCCACAAGGGAACGTACCCAAATTAAAATTAATGTTGACATTAGTACAATCATTGTACCCTTCTCTAAAATGGTCTTGATGTTAACTGTCTTTTTGTACGTAAAGAGAGGAAAATGACCAACAATTTTACTCAAATCAGTGTTACCCAACACTACTTTCCAGTTGTTCCAAATGGTATTTCTAATGAAAACAAACCTGGTCCATGATATCTCCCTCCTTCCTTTTACTTGATATCTCTCTTTCTGGGTCCTTACCACCTGAGACTGACTTGCCACTAGGTGGTGCTCCTATCCCAGGTTCACCTATCTGTCCTCTCTCCTCCTTAAACACCCCTTCTCTACCCTTTATAAAACCTCTTACCTTCTCCTACTGGCCTTCATCCATATATCCACCCTCCACTCCTTTCTCCCTCAGTCTTCCTTCCTCTCACAATTCACTGCAAACTTACCTTTGACTATCACTCTCTACTGATTGTCTTCTTCACATTCTTCTCCTTTGGCTCTACCTGCTCCGTTCGCCCTGCGGGCTCACTCCGCTCCCCTACCCTGCCCCCATTTTCCACCCGCCCCAGCACCTCTACATATATACCTTTCAGACTCCACCTGCATACCTCAATCAACCAATTACTATCCTCTTCTTTTACCCCTCTCTCCTTTATCAATTAACCATTCTAAGTCCTCCTTTTTTCCCCCTGATTCTCTTACTCCTCCCACATTACCCTTACTCCTCCCTCAATCTCTCTTCTCTTACCCCTCCCTCACTACTCTCACTCCCCTCTCTCCTCTCAGCTACACCCTCTCTTTGTCTAAACTCCTCCTCTCCCATTTGCTAAATTATAACACCCCTTCTTCCTCTTCACCTCCTCTCCTCTTCTAGCCTTCACTTCCTTCCCACTCTTACCCTTCTTTAACCCATCCTTTGTAAACATGCCCTCCCAAATTCTCACCATTACCCGACTCCCCTGCTCCCTTCTCATCTTACTAATTCCCCTTTATCATGCTACTTCCTTCTCTTCCAAATCTCCCCCATCCCCCCTTCTGCTTACACCATCCCATATACTCACCTTCACCCTCCACTACTCAATCACTTCCACTTCATATCCTCCTTCCTTATTCCACCTAAACTTCTACACCTTTTCCAGCCCAAAGTCTTTTCCACCTCCACAGAAATGTTTAAACCTAAACTACAGCCAATCCCAAACAACACCCTATTGTACCAACCCAAAAGGCCAAAAGCTGGTGCCAGTAATGCCATAGCCTTATCTGGAGATATCCACCCTAACCCAGGCCCTGGCCTCTATACAAACAACCCCTTCCCCCCACCCCTTTCCTCCCCTACTACTAACACCCCTTTCCCCCATTCCTCTACCTCCTCTACTTTCTCTCTTAATACACTTAAGTTCTTCACCATCAACGCTCAGAGCCTCAACAACAAAATCCACCAATTAGAAGCTTGGATAAACCACAATCAACCAGACATCTTAGCCATCTCTGAAACCTGGCTAAAACCTTATATTACTGACCCTGAAATCTTACCTCCAGGCTTCCATATCCCCAGAAATGATCGTTTAAATAAAAAAGGTGGAGGCTCTGCTCTAATCTACTCTAACCATCTCTCTCTAATCCCTCTACAAATCTCAACCCCACAATTCAAAAATACTGAACTAACTGCAGGTCTCCTCAGATTGAATAAACGTAAGAATATCTGCTTTATCTCCTTATATATCTCCCCAGGCGACAACATCTCTACCCTTGAAAATATTCTTCACTGGGCCTCAACTGAAATAAAATATGAAACTTACATTCTTGACGACGTTAATATAGACTGGAATAAAATCAACTCACCTTCCAATTCTCTATTCATTAACCTATACAACTTCACCCAAGTAATCCATTCAACAACTCGTCCTAACAAAATCCACCCTCCAGGATCCATTTTAGACTGGATTCTAGTTTCTCATCCCAACAAAATAATTCTCTCAGGCACCATCCCCGATACTTTCAGTGACCATCTCCCTGCCTTCACACATCGGTCAGCTAATTCCACCCATTTTCATCACCAGTACATCCAAACTCGAAATCTTAGCAACTTTAACCCTACAGTTTTCACAAACACCTTCAAACTAATCAACTGGCAAATCCTTAACACTCTCCCCCTAGACAATGCCGTAGAACATTTCAACTCTATTTTCCTAGACACTCTGAATTCCCTAGCCCATCTAAGAAACAAATGAATCAAAACAAACTCTGCTCCTTGTCTGACAAAAGATACTAAACAAATCATGCATCACAGAGACAAAGCCTGGAAGCATTATCAGAAAAATAAACTGCCTTCTTCCTTGCTCCAATATACCCACTATCGCAACCAAGTAAAAAAACTAATCACTTTAGACAAAAAAAACTACTATAGTAAACTTCAGTCTAACAATAATAAGAACCAAAACAATTTTGGAAATCAGTTAACTCCATTCTCCACCCAGGGTCCAAGAATAATCCCTGCGCAGGCCCTAGTTTAACTGACAAGGAACTGAGTTCTCACTTAAACACCTTCTTCATAGAATCCATAGCTAATCTAACCAAAACATTCCCAAACAATAATCCACCTAACATCGTCTCCTCAACACCCAATAACCTTAATAAATGTCTCTTGAATTTCCAGTTCAAACCAGTTTCAACCAGCTTCATAAAAAGGCTCTTATCTAATCTTAAACCATGCTCCAATGCCCCTGACAACATACCCTCCTCCTTCCTCAAATGCGCAGCTGAAGGTATTGCTCTCCCTATTAGCATCCTGATAAACAGATCCTTAAATGAGTCATATATACCCAAACTCTGGCATTCAGCCTACATCCTACCTCTCCACAAAGGAGGTAAAAACACCACTATCTCTAATTTCTGCCCCATCGCCCTACTCTCTCCAATATCTAAAGTTCTAGAAAAATGTGTCCACCACCAGCTTTTACCTTTCCTAACACAGAATCACCTACTTACATCCACCCAACACGGCTTCCGCCCTGGCCACAGCACCATTACTGCCTTACTATCCTTCCTTGAAACAATCAACCGAGCCCAAGACTCTGGACTCCTTGTATCCACAGTACTACTAGATCTTTCTAAAGCCTTTGACACCATCTCCCATACACACCTACTCTTTCATCTCGCCAACCTTAATCTCTCCCCAAATACTCTTTCCTGGTTCTCCAGTTACCTATCTGAAAGATCTCAAGCTGTCAGATGGATGAACTCCACCTCTTCCTTCTTGCCCACACCTACCGGTGTTCCCCAGGGGTCCATCCTCGGATCCATGCTCTTCAACATCTTCATAAATAATCTACACTCTGTCATACCTGACACCACAGTCATCCAATATGCTGATGACTCCACCATAGTTTGTGCTGCCTCTAACATTTCTGAACTCCAGACTAAAACACAAATAGCCTTTTCCACTACAGAGAACTGGATGCACCAAAACCATCTCTCCCTCAACTCTAATAAATCCAAAATTCTAATTTTCACCCCTTCCAGAGTTTCCTCATCCTTTGACAAAGATTCCTTCAAAGTCCTCAGCCAAACCAACACTGCTATAGAAGTAGTGCCTTCCGCTAAACTACTCGGCATTATCATAGACGAACACCTAAAATTCGATCTCCACATTCAACAAAACATAAAGAAAACCCACCAAAAGTTAGGTATGCTCTACAGAAACAACCAATTTCTTTCCAACTCCTCTAGGCACACCCTGGCAATTACATACCTTCTACCCTCTCTTCTTTATGGAGCCCCTCTTTTAACCAATCTGTCTACTTCCAACATCTCAAAACTTGAAACTTGCTATAATAAGATCTCTAAATTTGCAACCAAATCCTAAACCTCAACTCACCACTGCCTTACCCTTCAATCTCTAAATTGGCTTGAACTTCCTAACCACGTAGACTATCTCCAACTAACCACCGCTCACAAACTAGTATTCTACCCAGACTCATTCCCTTTGCCTTAATAAACATCCTTCCACCATACACCCCAAACAGATCTCTGAGATCTGAACACCAAAACTTTATCTCCATCCACAAACCCAAACGTCCTGCTGGCCAACTTCTACTCTCCTTCTCTCTAGGTAAAAAATGGAACTCCCTCCCTCCTTCTCTTAGGACTATACCTAACTCCGAATCCTTCAAGACCCTACTTCTCAAATACCTGTCATCCAAATGGAAATGTTCCTGCTCTCACCAGATATAGTTTCCAGGGATCTCTTTCCCTAAGCTCTCCATTTCCTGCCCCTCTTTACCCCCAAACTTTTCCTGACTCCAACTTTTTTCAGTCTGTTAAAAAAAAAAAAAAAATCACATCTATGTATTATCGTTATTTTTTCTCTGCACTGTATTGCTTTATTATGTTTGCTCATTATGCACATTTTATGTAAATGTATTTCCTGACTGTATGAATCTAACTCTTGTATTATACCATTAACTTTATGTAACCATGTTTCATTGTATTGCTTGTGGAGCTTTTCTCCCCGGGCCTCCACTGAAAATGGGCACTTCTTGGCCCAGTGGACTTCCCCGGTAATCAAACTGAAATAAAATAAATAATAAATAAATAAAACCATCTCAGTTGTAATGGGAATGGGGAAAGCCAACAAGTACAAAGATTATAATATTTATTAAATACAACATTCATTGTTTATTACAAACCATATGTTGAAATGATGACTTTTTTAGTTTAACGTTTTAGAAAAAGTAATGTGCTTTTTACTTTTTATTGTTGAAAGAACTTATTAAGTGGTTTATGCCTTTTATTGGCCCATTTGATCACATGAGATACACCTGTTCTTATTTAAATGTTGAAAAATGTATGGATGGCATTTCTGATGAAGTTCATGTTTATTAAATTGGACGAAAACGCATCAAAAAAGGTTGTGGCATCTTTTCTTCGAATCCAGTACTGGCAGTATTTTTACTTAGTTCTTTGTGGTGTTTGTGATTATATAATTATTCTTCATTTACTGTTGAGCCAGAATTAGTAGAATTTCTGGATAAAGGGTTAACCTTCATTCCTGCAAGACACACTGATTTACCTAAGAGTATTATGGATTTTAAACTCTTTGTAAGAAAATTGAATTTGTCAGTGCTTTTGAGTAACAGAGAATTTAGTGATGTAGAGTATCAAGTACATACAATCCACCAACACATCCAACTGTAGCTCTGTTTGAACGCATATGTGAACTGGACTTCAGACCTTTTGTTGATGTGAATAACAAGAAGAATAGCAATTATGATGTTAGTAGGGCTGACTGGTCAGTGTTTTTTGAGCTACGGAGATTACCAGTGAGAGTGATGAAACCAGACAATGGGGGTGGTCTGGTCTTTATAAATTTGAACGATTATATAAACAAAATGAAGCAGATGTTATTGAGTGACACATATGAATGTGTGTTTATAAAGGAAATGAATGTAGCATACAAATGCATTGTCTTATATCAATGACTTATTTATTGAAGCTAAAATTGATGTTAACATAGTTTATTTTTTTAACTCTGCCAGCTCCTAGAACCCCAATACTATTTGGTACCCCTAAAGTCCTCAAAAGTGTGGACAATCCACCCATGAGACTATTAGCGGATGCAAGGAATTCTATCACATACCTGTGTGCTAAAGTAGTCGACACCATCCTGAAAAAGTATATTAGCCGCGAGACTCAAATTTGTAAAGATTCTTGGACATTTTTGAGTAGGATTAATGATCTAGAATGTCATGCAGAATATAATTTTCTGACAGTTGATGTTAAAGACCTGTACATGTCTATCCCCCACTTAGAAGGGTTAGAATGGGTATTATTTATGATGAAATTGAGGGGTGCGCCACAAACAGAATTTTTTTTAGTGGAAGAATTGTTGGATATCATCTTAACAAACAACTACATTACTTTTACAATGAGTACTACTTACAAAACATGAGGGTAACAATGGATTTGCCATGTGGTGCGAGCTTTGCTAACCTAGTTATGGTGTTTTGGGAGTTGGAATACATTACTAAAAATAGTCAAATAAGTGAGCAATTATTTTTTTACATGTTATTTGGACAATATTTTTATCATTTTAAAAGGGGACAATAAAATGGCATTTGAGCTAGGTAACTATTTTAACAACAGCACAATTTTTTTACAGTTTACTTCTAATTACCACCAAGAGGTGATATCCTACCTAGACATTGAAGTAAGGAAAGACAGAGACCACAGTAGGTACATAGCTAAGATATTCAGGAAAAGCACATACTCAAATGCATTCTTACATTTTTCTAGTGCTCACCCCTATTATCAGATATGGTCAGTAATTAAGGGCCAGCTGGTGAGAGCAGCAAAGATGGTAACAGTAGAAGAAGAATTTATAGTACAATGCAAAACTTTGAGACGGATGTTCCTCAGAAGGGGGTACCCTGACTCGCTAATATTGAAGTTAGTTGAGGAAGTTCAAACTAAAAGAAACAGTGGTATATACAAACCACTTTTAAATAAAGGCAGCACACAAACTTTGGTTGAGGTGATTACAAATACTGGATGTGATGACACCAACAGAGGGTGAAATGTATCTAATAACAGTCAATGTATGGTTAGTTTTATTACATCTTATAGTTTAGATGCACTAGAATTTAGAAATATTGGTGTCTTTGTTTGTGTCTTTCGGCTTTTCCCGGTTAGGGGTCGCCACAACAGAACTCCGGTTTGCTAATGATTGGCAGTAGAGTTTTACGTGCTGGCTTGCCAGGCCTAACACACAACCTTCAATGAAGGAACGCCCGTTCACGCATGTCGCCACACAGATGATGCTCTAACTGAGAATCGAACGGGCAACGTCTAACTGTGAGGAGAAATATAATTTACAAAAATTGAAACCTCTTGGTTAGTGACTTATCTATCACAACTAAATTAGTAGAATGCCCTCAGGTGATTTTTTACGAGAGAATGTAACATCAAAAACTTATTAGAAAACAGTGGCCCTCGAATTGTAAGACATCCAGGTATGTTTAAATGTGAGATGTGCCCATATTGTGAATACATGGATGAGGGCAAACCTTTAGGGTAAGAAACATAAAGTTTTATACAGAGAAGAAGTTTAACTGTAATTCCAAAATGATAGTGTACCTGGTTCAATGCCAACTGTGCCCAGCTTTTTACGTCCGGAAAACAGACTGAAAGTTTAGAGAACGTGTATATGAGCATATATATAGTATAAACAAAGGCAAATTAGAGAATGCTATAGCTAGACATACATCAGCTCATCAAGGTCACAGTTTCAAATTCAGAGTTATTGACCAGATAATACCTGACAGTAGAGGTGGTCCTTGTTCTTTAATGTTGGAGAAACTTGAATTAATATGGCAGATCCAACTGAATTCTTGTTAGTATCCAGGCATGAATGATATTTGTTCTATTTTATGTTTATTAAAACTTAAAAGTTTAGCAAGATAAGAAATTATGTCAGGAACTTATGTGCTGACAGTAAAAATGTATCATAAATGTATGCAATAGCTACCTGACAAGTCACTGATTTTAGCTGATATGTAAAGTGTTAACATTTTTTATACATGGGGAAGAAGTAGATAATTGGCCAAGCACAGATCATATGATCAAGTAAAAAATGGTTTAAATGAAAAACTTTTTGAATGGTTTTATCTGAAAAAGTTCTGGTTAACAACTGAAAGAAAAACACTTAATAAACACAAGTGTTTACTGTTTCCTGTGATTGTTGTTTTATTCATTTGGATTGGTGGTTCTCAATAAATTTCACTTAGTTTTGATGTGGGAAAATGTGTTATGGTCTAATCAGACCAAGGGTGAACTTTTTGGCCACAATTTCAAATGGTACATTTGCCATAAAAACAACACCTTGCATCAACAAAAGAATGCCATCCCAACAGTAAAGCATGGTGGTAGCAGTATCATGCTTTGGGGGTGATTTTCTTCAGCTGGAACTGGGGCTTTAGTCAAGGTGGATGGAATTATGAACAGTTCCAAATGCCAGTCACTTCTGCCCCAAAACCTTCAAGCATCTGGCAGAAAGATGAAGAGGAATTTCTTCTTTTAACACAACAATGACCCCAAGCATACATCCAAATCAACAAAAGAATGGCTGCAGGAGAAGAAAATTAAAATTTTGGAATGGCCCAGCCAGAGCTCAGACCTAAATCCAATACAAAATATGTGGGGTGACCTGAAGAGGGCTGTGCACAAGAGCTGCCCTCACAATCTGATAGATTTGGAACGCTTTTGCAAGGAAGAGTGGGCAAATATTGTCAAGTCAAGATGTGCCATGCTGATAGACTCCTACCCAAGAAGACTGAATGCTGTAATTAAATCAAAAGGTGCTTCAACAAAGTATTAGTTTAAGGGTATGCACACTTATGCAACCAGCTTATTGTATGTTTTTTTTTTATTTTTTATATTTTTCCCCTAACAGATTTGTTTGTTTTTCAATTGAATTGTAAAGGTTATAGGTCACATTTAAGGTGGGAAAAGTTTGGAAATGATTTATTGTGGTCTCATTCTTTTATATCGCAAAAACCTGCATTTTAAAAGGGGTGTGTAAACTTTTTATATCCACTGTATATATTACAAAAGGTATACTAAATGTGTGCTAATGAAGTGAATTTGTAGGAGGGGGTCTATGTACTAGACCACTAAGATGTGTGGATTTTAAACGAAATCTGAAAAAGGGGTAAATCTTCTGGGTAGTACACTGGTAACTAGGTAGGCTAGAAGTTAGAAAGATGGGCAACCTGAACTTTAGCAGTCTAACAGAAGCAACCTTGCAGTTTAATCTACTAGTCCATAGTATAAGCACATGAGATGATACTGGGAGGGATTTCTAGAGACAATGTATAGTAAAGGGGGTTAACTAAAGAGAAACAGTCTTCTGTAGAAAGTGGTAGGAACAATATATGTAGCTGCACTTGGAATTTCTGTTTTCTCAGTTATACGTTTAAGATATTGCCTTTGTTTTTTCTCTGTGCAAGTAGATTAGGGGTTTGTATATTTCAAATGGTCTTTTTATGTTTTTACCTGATTTTATTCCTTTAAGTAAATGGTTTCCATTTACTTGTTTATAGATGTTGTTGAGTCTTATTTATTATCTTATAAAGGATAAAGTCAAAGTACTGGTGTGACTGCTGAAGTGCACTATTTGGAGCAGAAGCTCACTATAGTATACTATACTTACTCTTTGAAACAGTGCTCAGCAACTAAGACTTTAATACTAGATTGATCTATTTGGTGCCAGCATTCACCGTGTACATAAAAAGAGGTACTGGCACTGTAGAGGTATTAGTAGCTTCATCTGGAAAATATTGTGTGTGTGTGTGTGTGTGTGTGTGTGTGTGTGTGTGTGTGTGTGTGTGTGTGTGTGTGTGTGTGTGTGTGTGTGTCTGTGTGTGTGTGTGTGTGTGTGTGTGTGTGTGTGTGTGTGTGTGTGTGTGTGTGTGTGTGTGTATCTGTGTAGTTGTACAGTGTAAAGCTTATTTAGGTGCATTAGGAATTGGCCATGACCCAAGGTGGTAGTATGTATTTGCTGTAAGCTCTTAAGGCCAATCATACCCTTTCATATATGACTGTTAGGAACACCACACAATTCCAGTGCAAGGCTTGCAGTCCCAGTCAATCACATATTTGATGATTGCACAGATTAAAGGTCCAAACCTCTACATACCGTGACAGAGCAAATAATACAATGAAAACTTTATAGTTAAAATATATAGTATTTCTGAGAGTAGAAGTATAAAAAGAAAATTTGGTGCCCTGCACGACACATGCATTTGGTGCTCATCAACCATTTAGTCTATAAACAATCATAACTGCATTTCATAATGACAGTCTCTAAAATCTAAACATCTTTCTTAAGGTAGATAAAAGTTAGTAGATCTACAATCTGAGAAATCATGCCTACTTATAAAAAAGTCTGATAGCTCTAAAGCTTCAACTGTCAACCTCTTCTCCATTTTTAATGGTACACGTGGAAACAGAAAATTCTGATAATTAGACAGTTTAAAAAGTGTCTTTAAGTTATGACAACAGTGATTTGTTAATGCCGACTTGTAAGATAAGAAAAACTGATGGAGATCCAGGAAGCACACATGTCCGGCAAAAATCACTCGGCTAGTAGCAACCACCAAAGATTTATTGAGCAAAAACAGCAGTCAAGTGCTATTGTCTTACATCAAGACTTCATCAGAACTGCAGTAATCACATAAACCACCCAATATAAAGGCACATCCTGTAGTCATGTGGTTAAAACTGACCAATACAAATAATGCTTATAAAATTAATTAATTAAAAACTTGAAAATGTACTAACAGTTTGAAACAGTGTGTATGAGTGAAAACAGAGTCAAACATATTACAACAATGTATATACAACAAATTATAAAGATGACTGATGAATTACCCCTCCATACTTTTCAATTTTAGGAATGGGGTAATGGAACAGCAGTCATTAAGCCCAGGGGGAGTAAGGACATCACAAATCAAAATCCAGATTAATTCCTTTCTGTTGAGATGTTTTTCTGTACTAAAACCCCTTGCATCCCATTCCATATAGTCCAACACTACAAACTTGAAGTGGTGGGCAGGAAAAGCTGAAATATGCCTATCCAAGGCATCGGTGCTGTTCCCCTTTCTTGATGTCATTCTAGTGTTCACACATTCTTTCTTTCAGCTTACGACTAGTCTTTCTAATGTAGAATGCCTTACAACATTGACAAAGAGCTCCATATACCACCCACTTGGGCATACAATTGAAGTGTTTTTTTACCTTAAATTTCCTATTCCTGATTCTGAACACAACCTTTGTCTTGACCCCAAACAATCCTTTGCCTTCATTGATACTCATCACATTTGGCCAATGTTGTATATATATTGTTGTAATATGTTTAGCTCTGTTTTTTCACTCATACACACTGTTTCAAACTGTTAGACATTTTCAAGTTTTTAATTAATTAATTAATTTTGTAAGCATTATTTGTATTGGTCGGCTTTAACCACATGACTACAGGATGTTCCTTTATATTCTGTGGTTTATGTGATTACTGCAGTTCCGATTAAGTTTTGATGTAAGACAAAAGCTCTTGACTGCTGTTTCTGCACAATAAATATTTGGTGGTTGCTACTAGCTGTGTGGTTTATGCTCGATTTGGGTGCTTCCTGGACCTCCATAAGTTTTTCTTGTCTGGTTCCTGATTTCTCTTGTTGGAATTGTTTGTGGCCACTGGAGGAGGATCTGGGTCCTACATACTAGACTTGGGTGCTTCCTGGACCTTCATCAGCTTTTCTTGTCTTTTTCCTGGTTTCTTTTGCCAACTTGTAAGACATCAGATATTTTTTCTAAGGTTGTTCTAGATGCTCCTGTAAGTTAGCACATGGAGCTGGTGCCCCTTTTCTCCTACCTGTTTACAGCAATGGCTGAGTAGTAAGATTTACACTCTTTTGCTGATTTTCTATGCTGTGGTATGGTGAAAATAATTATTCTATTATGTATTCCTACATTACATAGTATAGCAGTTTTAGAAAGTAATGAGGGATAGACTTTGAAGTTACTTGACATAGTAATATTTCTACTTTATCAGAATTTGTGGGTGGCGTCTTATTTAAAAAACTTAATGACCACGTTTACCTCATCTAGACTAAAGGTGGTCTTAAAAGATTTGTACTGAACCTCTCATAAAGAAGGAATGGAGATACATTTTAATACCAGAATATCAGTGGGATTTGGGGGTAGGTGATGTGTACATGATAAAATAATATGCAGAAGCTTGCAAAAGGTTATTCAGTTCATGTACTTGAATGAACAACACTGAATACTTAATGGCTTAGATTATAAATTGGGCAAAGTCTGCCCCAAGTTCTAGAGAAAATCTATCAATTTATTTCAAGGAAAAGAAGTTTATTGTTTTATCTTTGTCTCTACAGCCAAAAAATTCTGTAATATCTATAAAATGTTAAGACCTAAAGTTCTGCTTGATGATAACCATCTCGTTAGATAAAGCACTCTTTCAAGATGCTCCTCTGAATTTATCAGACAACCTATGAAGTGTGCCACCAAGACCCTCTGCTGTCACCTAAAGCTTCACTGAGATCCTGGCAAACATGAGATTTAAATGTATTCTTCACTGTATGCATAGAAGTCTTATAGACATGTTTGTGAGTCTTTCTTTCTTTCTCACATTTTCATCTAAGACAGTCAGACTGAAGCTCATTTTCAGTGGAGGCCCAGGGAGAAAAGTTTCATAGTCATAGTAACAGTTAAACCAACAAGATACAAAACATTACTTATGATCATAATGTACTAACAGACAAAAATGTAAGTAGGTTACTTAAACAAATCTACGTAATAATCTGAGGTTGATTCTTTGCTGAATCAAATTGTCCAATACAACTTTGAGAAAGGAAGAGAGACTGATACAAGTAATCTTGGAGAGTATGTAATCATCTGTTCTAAAAGAATATACAGATAGCTAATGTTCTGGCAGTTTATACAGAGAGTTAATTCTGCAAGCTATGGTGCAAAGTTTGATTCCCTGATTTTGCTCCCAAATAGCCCCTGGAAAAGGACTGTGTCACCAGTGGGCCTACCTGGTTCACAAATGTACGGTAATGTTTGCAAATTTTAACTGACATATTGGAACAGAGTTTAGCTACATGGGAATAGGGACTGAGAACAAAATTATCTTAGGATTAGACTTTAAAGGCATGTCAAATGGCAGCAAAACAGAACCATGACACATTAATATTTGATACCCATAGGTTCATAGGTTCATAGGTGTGTACTAGGCTAATGGTGCTGGAGCCTGTACAAGCCTAAGCCATAGGATTACCCTGGCATTGTGCCACCCGACCTTAGTTCCCAGTGCCTCTGTCAAGTAGAGCCACTGGAGTGATCCCCGGGGTGAATTTTCTATTTCTCATCCACTCATCAAGATTTCTCTTGAAGAGGGTCAGTGAGGTGCTCTGTTTGACATGTATGGGAAGTCTATTCCATAGCATGGGCAGTCTCTGGGTTATGAACCTTTCCCTCCAGCACATTCTGTTGATTGTGATAATGAGGTTGAGGTCTCTGGAGCATGTGGTGTGGATTAATTGGGATTTCTTTAGATGTAGTATTTCTAACAGAGCTGGATCAGGCATGGCTTTGTAAGTCAAGCAAAGATCACCTCTAAGTAGGCGATATGAGACAGAGAATAGTTGGAGTTTTTTGAGTCTGTCAATACAGGCCAAGTGTTTAAGGCCTAGGATCCTCTTTGTGAGGTACTTTTGTGGCCTCTCCAGTTGCTGCAGGTGTCTAGTGAGGTACATGCCAAATGGGGCATTGTACTCAATGATTGGCCTAATGAGGGAAGAGTAGAGAGAGACAATGACCTCTTTCTTCCTGGATGCTAAACCATTAGTAATGAGATGTGCAAAATAGAAGGACTTTCTGACCACAGTGGTAATGTGGTGGTCAAAAGAGAGGTTGCTGTCAACCTGTGTTTCCAGATCTCTTATAACGCCTTCTGTGTTCAGTGGACTAACATTGATGTGGTAATTCATGGGAAGTGGGTTTTTCCCGAAGGGGATGATGACACATTTTTTTGGCATTGAGCTTAAGGCCATGGTCCTGACACCAGTCATTGGTCTCAGTGAAGCCTTTCTGTAGTATGTCAACATCACTTGGGGATTTAATAATGGCTCTCAACTTGCATTCATCTGCGAACTTTATCAGACAGAGTCCCTTCTTGTTGGCCTGGACTTCTGAGAAGTAGATACTTAGGAGAGGACTCAGGTCCAATCACTGTGGGACTCCACTCATGACTAGTTAGCAGTCTGACTTGGAGTCAGCCACTTTCACACTGTGGGTTCTATCTGTGAGCCAGGTTGCAACCCACCTAGTGATACAGGGGTTGATGCCTAGCTTAGTGAGTTTTTCTATGATTCCTGAGTGGGGAATGGTATCAAAGGCCTTGGTCAGATCAAGGTTGGCTGTATGAACCATCTTGCCTTCATCCACAGCTCTGGTGACTGACTCAAAGAAGTCAACCAAGTTGAGCAGGCATAATCTACCCTTCACAAAACTAAACTGTTTGGGATCCAGAGCTTGGAGATTCCCTATATCCTTGTATATTAGGTCCATGATGATGCGTTCCATAGCTTTACATATCAGACTTGTCAGGCTAATGGGCGATAGTTCCCAGGGTCTGTAGTCACTCCTCCTTTGTGTAGAGGGATGTTTTTAGCAGTGCTCCATTCGGTAGGGACAAAGCCTGAGGTAAGGCTGTGATTGAACAGGGCACGTAGGTGAGATGCCAGTTCACTCTGTAGTCCATATAGAACACAGCCAGGGATGTTGTCATGCTCCATAGAAGCTGTATTCTTGGCCTTGGACAGTGCTGTTTTAACCTGTGCAGCAGTAATACTGGGTGCCTGGCAATCTACTGGTATCATGATTGGTCCTTTGGGGGGGGGGGCAAAATTGGCACTGAATCTGTCAGCCAGTTTATTAGCAATATCTGTTGGCTCAATATAGGAGGTACCATTGTGCAGTAGCTCAGAGTAAATCTGGGTATTGCCATGGAGATTCTTTACATAACTATAGAAGGCCTTGTGGTTGTCTTTACTATATGCTGCAATTCTGTTTATATAGCTAGCTTTAGAGGATTTGATGAGGGTCTTGGTTCTATTGGGTATGGCGAGATCCATGCATTTGTGTGCATGTTTGTACAGTGCATTGGTGTATAATTCGGTGGTCATGCAGCTATTCTCCATTTGCATGGATGCCGTGAAGTTAGCCACCTCAGTTTTTAGGAGCCCAAAGTTATCTTTGGAGAAGTTTTTCATGGTGGTTACCTTTGCGGGGGGGGGGGGTTGATGTAGATTTCCAAGGTGATTAGTTTGTGGTCAGATCTAACCAGGAAGGAGTTGCCTACTGGTGTAGAGCATTAGTCACCCATGTTAGTAATGACTCATTAAGTGCAGAGAGTTATCTGTGACTTGATTGGATTTTACCCCACCTCTAATTTTACAGTTTTCAAAACTCTCTCTTAATATGAGTTTCAGTGCTCCTCAAGTTAGAACATGTACGTATCACAGATGTCGGCGTGTTATTTCAGTGTTTTATGCTGAAGTTGCACCTTACTTTCTGTTGTTGTGAGTGTTGCACAGTCATGGTTCAAAGACTACTCATGGAAGTGCCTGTGAAACAGAATGAATATCATAGTCATTACACTTAAGCAGAGGTGTAGCTAGCACTACTGGCACCTATGCCTTTCCCTGATCTGGCACCCCCTCCAACTTGAAGTAGGGATTCAGAAAATCTTTCTGTACTTTAATATGTGGCAAACGACTTTCTACAAGTATAACAAGTGATTTGTTACAGCTAACAGAGACCACTGGGCTTGTCAACTCTGACCAAAATGCATTATCAGCGGTCATTTCTCAATACTAATAATGAACTGAACCACACACAGTGTGCTAAAAGTGCTTCCACAAATGCATTACTGGCATTCATAAAAGGAATATCAGTAATGAAGGTCACAGTCCTTGACATATTGCACCTGGGGTGGCTGCTTCCTTTACCTCATCTTAGCTATGTTTCCTATGCTAAAGCACACTAGGTACATGAACAAGTTGTGAATGAATATAGCTACAACATCGTGCAGAGTGAATAGTTACACCAAAGTGAAGCTGCTAGAACAGGTTTGAGAAAATCTTATGCGAGTGAGGACTGTGTGAAAAAAATATGTGATTACTGTATGTAAGTGAAGCACTCTTCTTTCCTTATGTGATTCATAGCTGAGTTTTGATCCTCAAGTGTGTCATGATCAGATGAGTCATGAACAAAGATTTCACACTTTTTCTCTCAGCTTTGTAATAGGTTCATAGGTTCATAGGTTCATACTAGGCTATCTGCCCTAGGGCATTTATAAGCCTAGCCAGAATGTGTTTGGCTTTCGCCACCCATTTTAAATTAATTTTGCTATGCCCTTTTTTGAGGTTAGTATACTGTGCCTCTGTCTAACAGTGACACAGAAGTAATACCCTGGGTAAACCTATGATCTCCCATCCACTCATCAAGATTCCTCTTGAAGAGAGTCAATGAGGGACTCTGCCTAACCTGGACTGGGATTTTATTCCAGAGTGAAGGGAGCCTCTGGGTTATGAATCTGTCCCTGCAGCATGTCCTATTTATTTCATTGCTGAGGTTCAAGTCTCTCGAGCGTGTAGCTTAATAGGATTTGGATTTTTTGAGGTGCAGCATGTCCATTAATTCCGGGTTGGACATGGCTTTATACGTCAGGCACATATCGCCTCTGAACAGATGGTATGCCACTGAGTAGAGCTGGAGTTTCTTTAACTGGGCAGCATATGGCATCTGTTTGAGCCCTTTGATCCTCTTGGTGAGGTACTTTTGGGGTCTTTCCAGTTGCTGCAGGTGTCTGGTAAGGTACATCCCAAAAGGGGCATTGTACTCAATTATGGGCCTGATGAGGGATGAGTAAAGAGGCACGATGACCTCCCCTGATCTAGATGTGAATCCCTTCATGATTAGGTGGGCTATATAAAATGTTTTTCTAACCACTTTGGCCACGTGGTTGTCAAATGAGAGATTGCTATCAACTTGGGTCCCCAGGTCCCTAATTACTTCTGTACTTAATGGATTACCACCTATGTGGTAATTTGTGGGCACTTTTTTGCCAAAGGGATGACTATACACTTTTGGCATTTAGCTTGAGGCCATGGCTCTGGCACCAGTTGTCTGTTTCTATGAGGCCCTTTTGGAGGATGCTTGTGTCGGCTGGAGAGTCGATTATAGCACCCAGTTTACAGTCATCTGCGAACTTGGTCAGCCACAGTCCTTCCATGTTGGCCTGTACCTCTGAGAAATATATACTGAACAAGAGAGGTCCCAGGACTGAGCCTTGTGGGACGCCACTTGTAACTGGTTTGGAGTCTGACATGGCTCCAGCAATTCTAACCATGTGGGTTTTGTCCTTGAGCCAGTTTGCAACCCATCTAGTGACATAGGGGTTTATATTTAAGCTGGTGAGCTTATCTATAATGCCCGAGTGGGGTATTGTATCGAAGGCTTTTACGAGGTCCAGGTAGGCTGTGTGGACCACCTTCCCCTCGTCAATGGCCTTGGTGACTGTTTCAAAGAAATCAACCAGGTTTAAGAGGCAGGATCTGCCCTTAACAAAGCCGAACTGGGTAGGATCCAGTGTCTGTAGGTCCCCAATATCATTATTTATGAGGTCCATAATGATCCTTTCCATAGTTTTGCAGACCAAGCTAGTCAGGCTTATGGGGCGATAGTTTCCATGATCTGTTGAGGCACCACCTTTGTGGAGAGGGACCACAGTTGCTGTATGCCACTCTTTGGGTACATATCCTGTAGTAAGGCTGAGATTGAACAGTAGTTTTATGTTTGGGTTTAGCTCTTCTTGGAATTCATGTAGGACGCAGCCAGGACACCGTCTTGTCCCATTGATGCTGTCTTTTTTTGTTTTGGAGAGGGCGGCTCTTACCTGAGCATCCGAGATGTCAGGGGGGCAGCACTCTGCTGGGATAGATATTTGCCCTTTTGGTGGGGAGGGGGGGAGAAGTTTGCGCTGAACCTGTCAGCTAGGATGTTGGCAATGTCTGTGGGTTTGGTGTATTTTTTGTCATTTCGGACTAATTCAACTGAGCTGAATGCCCTGGACTGTCCATCCTTGCATCACCTGCATGTCTTTGAAGATACTTGTTTTCACTACAATCCCGACTCTTACCCACTATGAGTTTCTTGTTTCAATTGCAGCAAAATCTGTTTCAAAGGGCGGCACTCCTTGGCCTAGGATAAGAGGGTATAGACAAAGGAAAAAAATCACTTAACTTTGCTGAGCATTAATTCTTGAATAGGTGTCAGAGTGAACAGGGATATAATAAGAACTTTGGAGAGTTTGTATGATACACAGATAGGCAATGAGGGAACATTTGTCCTTTCTATACCTGTGGTTACCAAGGTATGTATAGCCTTCACTATACATTCCACTAGGAACTTTCAGAGACAATCTGGGTATTTAATCACATTTACGAATTTCTTATTCAAATTAAACATTGCATGATAAGCTCTATGAATTATATCAAAACATATATTTGTAAGTACTTTCACTGGCATAGCTGAGTTTGTATTTGTAAGTACTTCTACTGGCATAGCTGAGTTTGTATTTGTAAGTACTTTCACTGGCATAGCTGAGTTTGTATCTGTAAGTACTTTCACTGGCATAGCTGAGTTTGTATCTGTAAGTACTTTCACTGGCATAGCTGAGTTTGTATCTGTAAGTACTTTCACTGGCATAGCTGAGTTTGTATCTGTAAGTACTTTCACTGGCATAGCTGAGTTTGTATTTGTAAGTACTTTCACTGGCATAGCTGAGTTTGTATTTGTAAGTACTTTCACTGGCATAGCTGAGTTTGTATCTGTAAGTACTTTCACTGGCATAGCTGAGTTTGTATTTGTAAGTACTTTCACTGGCATAGCTGAGTTTGTATTTGTAATATTTGTAAGTACTTTCACTGGCATAGCTGAGTTTGTATTGCTGTGACATAGCTGAGAAGCACTCATGCATGCACATCAGTGCTGTTTGAGCCTCAGGTGAATGGCAGAGTGCTGGGGCATGTTAAAACAGTGTCTACATGTTCATGCTTTTCTGCAGCCAGAGCATACCTATCCAGGGTGTAAGGGGACAAATAGAATGATAACACACCCTAGTAGCCTTAGTTCCGTAGCTGTACATACCCATCTTGAATACGGACCTGGGAAGTTGTAGACCATTAAAACCCAGGTACATGCCCCAAGCTGGTCTGTAAAAGAGATCAAGATTCTCCTTCACCCACTGCAGGTACTGCATATGAGAAAGTTGGAAGATGATGCAGCTGGTAATACATGGAAAAAAAATACATTTAGACAGAGTTGGCGGATCCACTGACTTCGCTGACAGGACTCTCCCACTTTTGAAAGCAGTGTTTTCACAGGCTAAACAAGAGCAGCAGCAGAGGCATGACTACCTGACCAGGTGGATTATTTTGATAGTGGAAATGAGGCCAGACTTAAAAGTAAGTACTCATTTTATTCTACATCAAAGTAATATCACTGTTATCATTGATACCTCTTTTAACATTTTGCCAACAAACACATGTCAAAAATAATTAGGAATCGTATTAGATCCTTTTCTCTCTTTTACTCTTCATGTAGATAGACCCAAGTTATCAAAGAACTAAGACAACTTAAGGCAGTTTGTTCAATATCAAATCTCCACACTGCCAAAGCCAGACACTCCATAGACATCAATGTACTCATTCCCACAATGGACTATGGACTGTCCCCTATTGTTTCAAGCTCAGATGCTAATATCTCGTATAAATCACCAAGACTAAAATATTATGCTTCCTGAACCTAGTTAAGAGCAGAGAACAAACCTGCCCTACAGTAACGAATGGTACATGGCTTACAGTTTCAGTAAGACATGAGCTACCATTTAACATGCTTACTTAAAAGCTCTGTAATACTGGATATTGCCCACATTTATGCAATAGATTCTTTAACAGGGATTGGAATTACACTAGCAGAAATACAGAAAACATTCACTTAACCAGACCCCTTTCCAAATTAGCCACTACTAAAAGCCTTATCTAAAAATGCACCTTCTACTTGGAACAGACTATCTGAAAAAAAATAATACCAGTCAACAAACCTACTAGCTTCAAACTACAACTAAAAGCTATCAAGGGCCATTGCAGAACCCTTCTCTGAGAGATGTGAAAAGTTAATAACATTGTTTTCTAGAGCTTTCCTCAAGTTCTGCAAATGCTAGATACAGATTCACCCCACCCTTCATGGGAGGAGGAAGAGGAGGGATAGGAAGTTATTAAACTACATATTGTTCATTAGCTCTGCATTAAGGCAAGCATTTACCATCAGTTAATAACATTTTATAATAATGAAGACATCACAATACACGTATTGCAAAGTGAACATGAATATCAACAATTTCTTACTTCTTAGGCTAGTCACTTGAAACTTGTTATATGGGCTAAGCAACACGTGTAAGATTCTGCCCTATCTGATGTTGACTATCTCCAAAGGCTGCAGCTGTAGCAAACTTCTCACCAATACATAGTTAAATACCTTAGTCATCATCCCCCAGCAAAGATATTTTATGACTCTGATTGTATCATTTTTAGAAGCACGGCATCCCCTCCTTTTACCAAAGCCATAAATAACTTTTATTGCAAGGTGTTTTGAATATACTTCCTACTTTATAGACATTATTTTCAAATGAATATTTCCTTATGCTCCATGCTCTAGAACTTTGTTTATATTATACAGTTGCATGTTGCGTTTCCTAATAAGAAAATAATGGAGTGCAGGACAAAATGCAGGATAAGGTGGAGGTATTTGCATAACCAAATCTGTACTGGGAAACCTATTACAAATATTAAATGTTGGAGTCCTGCAAAAGCACATAGCACAGACAAATTTAGGTCCATAACCCAGTCTTTTTTCCTATTTTTTGTATTTCCACAACTGCTGAGGAAGTACAGAATAACTGAGAGACATACCAGTGGGCAGTTGACTGATTGGTCTTACAACCCTATAAGTATGGCTTTAAATCAAGAATGAAATACGAGATACATATATAAAAGAAAAATAAACTGATATTGAATAATTATGTGTACGTACATTTCAAACTGTCATGGTCCAATACTTACATCTTCCGTGAGTTGTCAGTAAATGTATTCATTGCATTTTATAGGATTTTGTTATACTGCATGGGTCATATAAATGGAAATGGAGTATTACACAAGTGAATAATTTTGAAGTGAAAGAAGACCTGACCCTTCCATAGTATTTGTCTGTACTTAACAGTTATACTATATAATTACTGAAAGTACATGATATTTCTTTACAAAAATTAATATAGTTATTCTGTTATATTAAAGTAAGTGTAGTAATACAAAGATAAGCAAATGTGCTATAAAACAGGCCTGAATCTCAAACAGTTCCTGTCAGTATTTGTTCACTACGTTATTAATTGTAAGATATAATCTGTTACTAACAGTTTCATAGTCATGAATAAAAATGTTACATCTCTCATTTTTGCCCCTTTGTAATAAAGACATTTACTAGTTAGCATGTATGAGTCCTTTAGTTGACACCTCTTCTCGCTTTCTTTTTCCTTCTGTTTATATTTTGATTTTTGCCAGTGCAGAGGTACACAGGGCAGCTTGACCACAAGTGACCATGGTGAAGGAGAGTTCAGCACCATCCTCTGTCCACCTTTTCCCTAATTCACAGGGTAAGGTTTGTAGTTCCATACCTGTGGGTACCCTGGCAAGCCATGAATGTGAGCTTCAGAACCTGTTTTTTGCTTGTGATCTTGTGGGTATTGGAGAGGTGTGAGTGACCTTAAAAATTAATTTTCCTTCTCCTGGGTTCAAAAATCTCTGTCCTGGTTAGCTCCAACCACTGAGCCACCAGAGGCCTCAACTTTCCTTTAAATGAGGTTGACCTTCCCAGATCTGTCAGACAGGTGAATTTTTGAGGGTCTGTGGACAGGATGGCATCAATCCCATAGTTTTCTACCCTCTAACTTTTGTCTTAGTCCATCATCTGTATGAATCGTCTCCCTATCCCACTATCAGCCATGTATAGTGTTCCAATTTCTCTTGTCTGTCTTTTATGCTTTGCCTTAAAAAATCCTTAACTCTTCCCTAACCCTCTCATTTACATACTCTGACTTCATTCATTCCTAAGCTTCACTTCTAAAAAATTGGAAAACTAGGGATCTATCCCTACCAAAAAATAGCATGCATCTTCTCCCATCTCCTCCAGCACAACCGTGTTCATGTGTTCCTTTTGTGTTTGCCTTGTCTGCTCTCCCCCATACATCTAACTGTCCTATCTTCCCCTTTCCAAACTTATAAAAGCCATAACAGACACCCCCAGAGTGAATAAAAGACTTTAAAAAGTGTTGATAAGCCACACTGAATTACAACCAATGCAAGATCTCCCAAAAAGTCCTGACAGATCCATTCAAATTCATTGCACCAAGTCACAACTAGTGCAGAATCTCACACAGAGTTCTGGCAAATCCATTCAGATTCATTCTTGTTACTGCTTGTAGAGAATACATGACCATATTCAACAATTTACATTCTGCATATAACTAAACTAAATTTTACTCGTTGTATGCCAATTCAGATGTGTGAAATTATACTGGAGAATTCCCTTGCAAGGCTGAGAACTTATAAAACCAGGGCCACTTAATTGTGCTATGCACATTTAAATACAGTGTTGAGATTCACAGAATTCCCTCAAAAACAATGGTGCAATTTGCAGATTCTCTTTAATCATTTGTGAAGACTATGGGTCGGATTTACGAAAGCTTGCACAGAGTTGTAGAGTAGTGTAAGACTTCAAACAGGCAATATGTCTGTCGTGCGATCCAGAAACAGTCGGCAGGGGCGTGCACGAGAGCTGCTAAAGCTACTCTTGCACGGACAGCATCATGGTATGCAAATTACCTCATTTGCTGCTGAAAGCTATGCAAATGAGATAAATATGCAATCCCGGAAACACTAACCTGTCCATGGAAGATTAGTGTTATTTGCAGAAATGTACTCCGTTGGTAACGGAGTACCGTTCTGCAAATAGCTAAATGGAGCTATGACAGCTCCAAATAAAGGATGCATACAGTTGTGGAAGCATGCCATTGGCCAAATATAAGGCCATTGGCATTTATAAATGTTTAAAAATATAAAAATCTAACTTTTTTCCCCCTGATCTCTGATGTTTAAGCATAGTGCAGCACCGTGCACACATGTGGTGCTTTAAAAAACAAGAAAATAATTTAAAAATAGCCAAAAATAGGCATTTTCACTAAAAAGCTTATTCTGCCATGCAGGTGAATGGCAGGCTGAAGACAACATGGCCACTGAGTAGTGGTTGCTAAGGGGGGGAAGCTCAGTGTGAGAGATGTAACCATGCATTAGTAGGCAATCCTATGCAAATGAGGATAAGGATAGTGAATCCCAACTTTCCCCAGCATGTGAGCCATGTCCCAAGAGTGTAAGAGTAGGAGTAGGTGAGTAGTAGAGTAGAATAACCGTAGACAAGGGTAAGGTGTTTCACACAGTCTATCTAGATCTTGCCAAGGCTTTCAACACCATCCCCCACTCTGGAATTATAGATAAACTCACTAAACTAGGTATAAATCCCTATGATACAAGATGGGTTGCCAACTGGCTCACTGACAAAAACCACACTGTGAAAGTAGCAGACTCCAAATCCGACTTCAGACCAGTGACAATTGGAGTACCACAGGGTTCAGTCCTGTGTCCTGTCCTGTTTGGTATCTACTTCCCTGATGTACAGGCTAACACAGAAAGTTTTTAGCTAATGAAGTTCCCAGATGACTGCAAACTAGGATCCATAATCTAAACTACTAACGATGTGGACATCCTACAAAAGGGCCTCACTGAGACAGATGCCTGGAGTCAAAGCCATGGCCTCAAGCTCAATGCCAAAAAGTGCATTGTCATCCCCTTTAGTAAAAACTCTGTACCCATGAACTACAGTATAGGCGGTAGTATACTTAACACTGAAAGTGTGATAAGAGACCTTGGGACACAGGTGGACAGTAGTCTCTCCTTTGATAATCACATCGCCACAGTAGTCAGGAAATCCTTCTACATAGCACACCTCATCACAAAAGGTTTATGATGCAGAAAAAAAGAGGTCATTGTTCCCCTCTACTCATCACTCATTAGATCCATTATAGAGTACAACGCCCCTTTTGGTATGTACCTCACAAGACATCTACAACAACTGGAAAGCCCGTAGAAATACCTCACAAAGAGGATTACCAGCCTCAAATACATGCCTTACACAGACCGTCTCAAAACACGCCAGCTTTACTCTGTCGCATATCGCCTACTCAGAGGTGATCTCTGTCTAACATACAAAGCTATGTCAAACACAAAGCTGTTGGACATGCTCCACTTAAAGAAATCCCAATCCCTCTGAGCTTCGGCCCTAAAACCCGGACCAAAATACAAAAGGAGGGGGTGTATCCATTTTAATAAAGGATACCCACACCTCCAGGTTAGTGGCACAGCACGAGGCCTCGGACACCATCCAAGTGCAACTAACAGTGATCAGAGCTGCTTAACAGATTGTAGCCTGCTACAGATTATCTACCTTGTCTCAGGACCTTCACTCAGCATTCCTGAAAACACTGGAAAATATAAAGGTCCTACCAAACACCATGATATTAGGAGATTTCAACTACCCAAACATTGACTGGGAGAATTACTCAAGTACAAACTCCCTTGCCCAATACTTCCTAGAGTTTATAAACTCAAACACCCTGGAACAGCTGGTCATCATGCCCACTAGAGGTGACAACATACTGGACCTGATCATCACCAACATGGGGAATCAGTGTTCCACACCAGAGGTAAACCCCTCGCTGGTAAGATCAGATCATAAAGTAATCACACTGGGCATCCACATCCTGACCCCACCCACAGTCAAGGAAACCGCTGTGAAAAACTTTTCAAAAGCAAACTTCACACTTCTCAAGGCCGAAGTAGAAAGATTCAAAGCCCCCTTGCTAAAGGATAATGCTATCCAATCCACAGAATCCTTTACAAGTGCATTCTATGAGCATCTACAGGGATGCATGGATCGAGCCATCACAAGTAAAACCAAGACTCACTCCTCCAAAAAGAGGAGACCAGTCTGGTGGACCCTGGCCATAAATAAGCTATACAACAGAAGGAGGAAACTGCTACATGATAGAGCAAAATTCCAAAAAGGAAAGGCATCACTGATCAATATTAGCAAGAAACTATGATCGCTCATAAAATCATCCAAGGCCAGTTTCAAAAGAAAAATTGCCAAGGAATCTAAAGATAACCACAAAGCATTCTTTAGCTATATCAAAAATTTAGGTGGCAAATCTCAGATATGCTCTGAACTACTGCAAAATGGCAAAAAAATACACTGAACCAACTGACATTGCCAACATCCTGGTAGACAAGTTCAGTGCAAACTTCACCCCCCCTCACCCGCAAAAGGGCCCGTGTCCATCCCAGAAGAATGCAGAGCCCCAGACATCACAGACATGCAGGTAAAAACAGCCCTCTCCAAAGCTAAGAACACAGCATCAGTGGGACCGGATGGTGTCCCAGGCTGCATTTTACACAAGCTCCAAAAGGAACTAAACCCTCATCTAAAGTCACTGTTCAGACTCAGCCTTACCACAGGCTATGTACCCAAAGAATGGCATACAGCAACAATCATCACGCTCCACAAAGGTGGTGCCACAACAGAATCTGGGAACTATTGCCCTGTAAGCCTGACCAGCCTGGTCTGCAAAGCTATGGAGCAAATTATCATGGAACTCATAAACAGAGACATTGGGAACCTCCAGACACTGGACCCTACCCAATTCGGCTTTGTTAAAGGCAGATCCTGCCTCCTAAACCCAGTTGACTTCTTTGAAACAGTTACCAAGGCCACAGATGAATGGAAGGTAGTCCACACAGCCTACCTGGACCTCGCTAAGGCCTTCGACACCATTCCCCACTCTGGCATCATAGACAAGCTTACTAGCTTGAACATTAACCCCTATGTCATGAGATGGGTGGCCAACTGGCTCATGGATAGGACACACATTGTCAAAGTTGTGGGTGCCATGTCCGACTCTAAACCAGTCACAAGTAGTGTCCCACAGGGCTCAGTCCTGGGACCCCTCCTGTTCAGTATATACTTCTCTGAGGTACAGGCAAGCACAGGAGGACTATGGCTGACCAAGTTCACAGACTACTGCAAACTGGGGGTCATAATTGACTCTCCAGCTGACACAGACATCCTCCAGAAGGGTCTTACAGAGACAGATACCTGGTGTCAAAACCATGGCCTCAAGCTGAATGCCAAAAAATGCATAGTCATCCTCTTTGGAAAAAACAAAGTGCCCACGAATTACCACATAGGTGGTAATCCACTAGGTATGGAAAATGTAATTAGGGACCTGGGGACCCAGGCAGATAGTAATCTCTTCTTTGATAATCACATTGTCAAAATGGTTAGAAATTCCTTCTATGTAGCCCTCCTAATCATGAAAGGGTTCACCTCTAGATCAAGAAAGGTCATTGTGCCCCTCTACTCATCACTCATTAGGCCCGTAATAGACAATGACAACTGTATGTGCATTACACATGTAAGGTAGCTATGGGGCAAAGCCATATACATACATGTGACCTCAATTATTTCTAGGTGGGTACTCTGCTTTCTTCATGAATGCATCTGTTATCTTTGCCAGAGCGTGCTGGCACTTTCCAGACCTTAGGTCACTTCTGTATGCTAGTGACAAGCTTAGCCACTGCATTGATCCCTGGGCTACATCTTCTGTTTCACATCCACTCATCACGGTTTCTATTGAAGAGTGTGAGTGAGGGTTTATGCTTGAGGTATATTTGAATCCTTTTCCAAAGCAAGCAAAGTCTGGCAAAGATGACTAATCATCATAGCTGTGCAACAACCTCTGTGGATCTGCATGCAAACCCTTTATTGCTTATGTGCTCCACAGAGGGATTTCCTAAACCCTTTGGTTTATGTGATTATCAAAGGAGAGATGACTAAACACATGGCTCTATGTATACATTAGTACCTGTTCCACATTTTGGGGGCTACTACCTATGTTGTACTCTGGGGATACTTTGTTTTCTAAAAGTGGATAACTATGCTTTCTTTGGCTTATAGCTTTACAGCATGAGTTTGACACCAGGTATCTGTCTCTATGATACCCTTTTGGAGGATGTGTGTGTCATCTGGAGAATAAATTATAGCCCGCAGTATGCATTTTCATCAAACGTGGGCAGACATATCCCTACTGTGTTTGCTTGTACCTAAAAAAGCTATATGCCAAACAGAAGTGGTCCCAGGACTGATTGCAGGTGAATACCACTTGTTACTGGCATAGAATTGTACATGGAGGCTGCAAATGTTACTGTGTGTCCTACATCTGTGTGTCCATTGTCAATCCATCATCTAACAATCATTTCTGGTCAGTCTGTTGAGGTTATGTATAATGCCAGAATGTGGGATGGGTATGAATTGCTGCTGAGCTATAGCTTGGCTGTGTGGACCTCCCCTCCCTCACCTATAGCCTTGTTAACTGGCTTGAAGTTTACTAGGTGTATGAGCCATGATATGGGCTTTAGGGAACCTAAGTGGGTATGGTGTAGTGTTTGCGGGTTCATAATGTCTCTGCTAAAGAGTGCCATAATGCTCCATAGCCTTCCCGATAACATTTGTCTGGCTTACAGGCTGAGAGTTTCCAGGATCTGTTGTAGTTCTACCCTTCCTCAATTTATGTTAACATTTGCACTGGGTGTGACGAGGGTGGACAGGTCTAGGAATAAGTATATTAGAGGGTCAGCCCAGGTTTGAAGATTAGTAGTCCAAGCCAGATAGGCAGGATTAAGTTGGTTTGTACATGTGCTGAGGAGGGATGCAGAGTATATTGTGAAATAGATGCTAAGGATAAAACTGCCAGGTAACAGGAAAAGAGGAATGCCTAAGATGAGGTTTATGGCTGAAATGACAGAGGGTATGCAGCTGGATGGTGTGACAGTGCAAGATGCAGAGGGCAGGAAGAAATGGAAACAGATGATCTACTGTGGTGACCCCTAATGGGAGCATCCATAAGGAGAAGAAGAAGAAGACGTAGCTCAACCCTTATGGACTGTGAACACCATTACCGTGCATCATTCCACAATCTGGATAGAGTGTTTAGGTGAGTGGTGACTTCATATGTCAGCTTGTGTATGACACAGCCAGGGACACTGTCCAGTACCATTGCCACTGTGGTTTGGACTTCGGTAAAGAGATGTTTTAACTAGAGTGTCTGTGAATCATCAGGTTTTACATTCTTCAGGTCTGGAAATGTGGCCCTTGTGTAACGACAGGGTGGTGAAATCCACATTCAAACTGTCTGACAAGAAATTGGTAATGTCAGTCAGATAAGTGTACTTTGTGACCATTTACATTAACTGTGACCCAATCTGAGATTTCCCCTGTAGATTATACACAACACTAAAGAAAGCTTTAGTGTTGTCTTTGGAATCTTTGCTATTTTGTATTTTGAAGCTTGCCTTGTATGTTTATTGAGGGATTGTATTTTCCCAATGATACTGACCAGACAGGTCTTGGTATGTAACACTTTTTTGGTACAATTTCACACCTTCTATTATATATTTAGTTTATGGCAGGGGTCCATGAGGCTAATGCACTTCTACTGTATAAATGAGAATTTCTTGTGTTTGTGATAGCACGGTCCATGCAACCCTGTAGGTGAACAGTGTGTATTACTAAAGGATTATGCAGCTGGGACACTGTTAACCTTAGTAATGCAAACCAATGACAGATAGCAACAACAGCATAACCCACAGCACAGTGTCAACTTGTATCATACACACACATGCGTACTGAAGTTCCAAAATGTGTGTAGTACAATGCATACTGGCCATCAATAGAAACTATGGAGTGTTAACACTGGCCAATACAGGGCATGTCACCCTGCCCATGTGTCCAAAATGCATGTACATGCAGACAGTGCACCTCCACCATGTTCACAAATGGACACCTGCAAACCTGTGTTTCACACACCCCACACCTACTGTCCACTGTATAACGCATGCTGACACAACTACACACATCAGCCAAGTGGCACATAGGCAAACAAAGCACAGTTGGAATAAACACTGGTGAAAACAATACAACATTGCTAATTACAGCTTTAATGCCTCATGCCTGCTCAGCTACACCTTCAAGGATATCATTATACTTTACTGCTGACAACATGCTACACATCCAACCATTGCTATACTTTATTAAAATCACCCTGGGCATCAGCACCATGTTAGCCTGTTCCTGCATCAATGTTACAGATGACAGGAGGTGGCACAAGTTTCATCATATGCACAGGGTGTGTTGTTGGTTTGCCAGAGGCCTACACTGAGCCATACAATCGACATGTGTGTGTAACTGTGTGAGGGCCATGAGTACTGTTATGGGCCAATGTTGATGTAATGTGTGCGGGTATGTGTTTGCCCAAGGTTTCTGGTTTATGTGTGTGTCTGCATGCACACAGTTCCACCATGTGGCTGCCATATATATGTGGATTTGTGAGACAGCTATAGACTGTACCTGGCAGGCTTTACATATCACTGTCTCTGGCCATGGATACAGAACCTGTGCCTGGAAGGGATGCTACAGACAGTATCAGGTACTAATCTAGATTGGGTACTATCCAAAGAGGTTGACAAATGTCCACTGGATCCAGGTCCCTGCTGGGACTGGCTAGAGCCACGTGCACGTGGTCTGCTAGGACGGTCTATCGACAGCCCCCCCAACATTGCTGAGGCTGGTACTGGCACTATGGGAGCATCTGTGACTTGCTGGACATCCATGGTGACCTCCAGCTGCTGATGTTGCTGGCATACATCCATGTCGATGTCTCAACCATCCCACACTGTTCTGACACATAGACATGACATTGTGGAGGACATACAATTTCTCTCCCCAACGTATATTAGTGACCTCAGTGTAGTTACGTATGGCACCTGCTAGGTCATGGATACTGTCATTTACAAAGGTGTAATGAAACCTCTGTGCCCTTAGCCCCAGTCTGGTGTACCACTCCATTTGTGTCTGTGCCTCCATGACAGCCTGGAACATGCGTGTGGTAGAAACAGGTGAGGCACGTCTGCCAGGGGCATGATGACCAGCAGTGCTCTGACAAGAACCCCTGGGCATCTGCCTATGTGGTACCATTCCAGACATCTGGCTATAGCTGCTGTGTCCTGATACATGTGCCATAGATGCCACACTGTCCTGGCCAGTGCCAACCGTACACTGTCCCTCAGTTAATGGCAATGGTGATGATGGACATACAGGCAGTATGACTGTGTGCATGGATGGGGTGGAGACTTGTGTACTGTCAATTGGTGGCCCAACAACAGACCCTGACAAACCTGCCTCTGCCTCAACACACCTATCCTCATCATCACTGTCTGTCTCAGTGACATCAGGTTCCCTGCTGTACTGAACCAGCCCCACCTCGGCACCTGTGAGAGGAAAACAGGAAACACACTTTAAGACCTGAACATGACTTCAGACCACATGCGCACATACACACATGTGCAAATGCACACATGCGCACATGCACACGTGCACACATGTGCACATATGCACATGCACACATGCGCACATGCACACATGTGCACATGCATACATGCGCACATGCGCACACACAAAAATACACTCCTCCCTAAAGCAGACACATACAACACCAGCAATCAAAGAACATTTACAATAGCAGGTGATGGTGGGGTACAGTATCACAAGCAAAACAGTCATATCACACATGTCAGCATGCAGGACATGTGTTGCTCAACAGCATGCAGTGCAAGTGTAGTCAGTCCTTGTTACTAACACTATACATGGCTTTGATGCATGTATTTTGTTATTAGGTGATGGCCCTCCCCCTGGAACACAATGCAACCATGGACACAACATTGCTGTGCAGGTATTCATAACCCGGTAATGTACTGTGCACCATAACTCACAGGTGTACATACCATTGCTGGATGTGTATCTGTGTGTCAGATAGGTATCCAATACTGATTACAGCCTTTGTGTCTTTAGCAAATAATTGTGGACACATTTTTAGCACCTGCATGATGAGTATTCACACAACATCATCAGTGGTGCATGGATAATTGATGGAATACCATTCGGCCACATACCCAATGTACGGTACTTATGGGAGTGTAGATCATATTGTGGACATGCCAGTCTCATCCGTGACATGGCACGGTAAAACACAACTGCATATTTAAACACTACACATACCCAATGTGTGTCATATGACCTAGCCACTCAATAGCATCACAAAACATATATGTGTCAGTTGTGCAAATGGTGATTGGTATGCATACTGTTTAGAGGTGCATATGTGTGCACACATGCAACATTAAGGTGTATAGCAATGAAAGCTATGTGTAGTACTGTGGTTACAATAACTGGATGGGGTATAGTACCATAGGCCATCATCATGAAGCATCAGGTGGTAACTCAAGGCTACAAATGTTTCCCATACCAGCACTAATCATGCTGTGCTGGAACTGCACTACCTTGGCTAAATTCACCATTTCACAATCAGTTGTTATATGAGTTTGTAAGGAGGCCAATAAGGAGCATTCCCTGACATGAATGTGTAGTATGTTGCAGAGTGTTTGAATACCCCATGATAGGCCTCTACTCCTTAGGTATAGTATGTGTAATGTGTGGATGAGATTTTGGATACTGGAGTGTGTCTTTACAGAGGGTTTGGGAATCCTTTATGTGTAGCATGTTAACATGCTCTGTGTATGACATAGATGTGTATGTTATGCGCATGTTGAGTATCAACTGTGCCTATCCAATGGTCACTGCAGTCTAGCCACATTTGTTTGAGATGGTCTGGGTATTGCATGTGTTTGGAGCAGCTAATCACATTAGTGAGATGTGTGTGCTCTTACACCAAACATGCACAGCATGCATTATGGGTAGGTGTGTTACATGTGTACATGGCCTACACCTTAACTATAACATGCACTTTTTATTTACAATAATAAATGTAGAACATACTCACCAGCATCTATCCGCTACCTTGATGTCACCCCAGAGGGACCTCCATAGAGATGAGACAGTTTGTCAGTGGCCACAATTGTGGCATTGCTACTGTGTGTTTGCAATCTTATAGCACAACAACAGTTCACATTCACAGGGTTACAGATTATGTTCCAAATGATCAGTATTGCACAACAACAGGCTCCACATCGTTGAACAACACACTCCACATCTCACATATGCATGATCTACCAATATATATAACAGTAGTCTACAGATATGCCATGATACCTGCATGCTCCATGTGTGCTTGCTGGGTGGCTCCAACCTCCATCATGGTGTTTTCAGCAATAGGTCAATGGCATTCTTCCAGTTGGTTGCTACCAGTACATGGCTACATCCATTTGTATTTCAGTGTTGTATTCCTACATAAGGGTATGCTTCCGAAACTCCTTCCAAAGCTATTTGTACAGTGTGTAACAGCAGAAAGACTGATATGCCTCTGTGTTTCTGCCTCTGCCATACCTCTCAACCACTCAGGTACATATTTGAACAGACTCAGGGAAAAGTCAAGAAAAAGTCAGCGACAATTAGGGACACCTTTAAAATATTAGTGTCATTAAGTTGAGACATTGAGAGAATCAGAGAATATGAATTAATACACCTTTTCTGAAGTAAAAGAAGTGTCTAACTCTTAATTATTGCCATTATTCATTAATTCACCACCTTTCTGGCCAAAGTCAGTAGTTTTCAGAGGGAATCAGAGGGACAGAGCTAAAATTTGTTTCAAAATCTGGGACATCCCTGAAAATTAAGGACAGTTGGGAGGTATGGCCTCTGCCCTAAACAGATATGCCAGTGTTTGTCCTGCTGTGATACCGTGTGGGGTTGTAAAGTGATGGTGTAACATTATTTCCTGCTAGAATGGCTGCCTCTCTTATCACAGTCATGTAATGTAGTCCCACATCAACTGTTAATCAACATCCACAGAACAAGTTGTGTGGTATGGCATTCCTATTTTTCCTTTACATTCACTCATTCTGATGTATGATATATTTATTTAAGCACCAACTTGATGTATATCTATCGTGGCTTAGTGGTACTTCATGTTGTGTAGTGTGTGCAGGGTTCAAGACTTACAGAGGTGTTTTATTTTGCTCCTGACCAGAACAAGGGCCCTCGCATACAGAGTGACTAAGGCACTTTTAAGCAGTTGTAAGCAGGTTTGCATGGGTTTGTGCATTGCTGTGCATTGCTTAGCCAAGTGCAAACTCGTGCAAACACACTAACTACTGCTTAATAGTGCTTACCCCTGCTAACCCCCATGCTCATTTCTTTGAAAGAAAAGAAAAATGGGGAGAAAGGTAAGTGGTGAAAAAGGGGCACAAAGAGGGAAAGACAATATGGAAAATAGCTAGGGATGTGCAGGATGGGTGTAGGGAAGGTCCATAGCTGCCCATTTCTTCAACAGCAACAGCTGTGCATATGCAATAAATTTAGAGGTAGATATGAACCCTTCAACCCATGAGAGAGGGGTGAGGACAACAAAGTATGTTGTAATGCCAATTAAATAGCATTTCATGTGTCCAGTGGGCATGTGTGCAAAATGGGCAGCTATGTATGGGGCATAATTTTTTTTTTTTTTGGGATTGTCCTTTTTTTTTTTAAGGTGAGAGTGGAATGTGGGGTAGGAGAAGTAGGTATACTGGGGACGTAGGTTGGGGAGGTAAACAGACAAGACAAACATGATGCATACAGGGGTGGTATATGACACGTGGTGGGTGAACACCTTTGACAGGGAGGGATGCTTGGAAATCTCAAGCCCATGAGCCCCCAGATGGAAACAGTGGGACTGAGGTCCCCATCCATGGGCAGTCACCACTGCACCTTCACTGCCCAGAGGGTGGCTGTGCTGGAGGCTGTGTAGGAGGGGTAGGCTGACCTGGGAGTTGCACCACTCAGGCCTCAAGCTGGTGTAGAGGTTCTGCAACAGAACATTCAATCTCTCTACACACCACAGCCTGGACCATTCGAAGGGTGATAGGTGGCCCTCCTCTGCACATATTTGCACGGGGGGGCCAAGTCCCATCCCGTGCAGTGCTTCCACCTGAAGGTGGCACAGAACCAATGGAGGAGGAGGTCCCAGGCTTGGCACCAGATCTGCTGGTGCCAGGTGCCATGACCAGTTGAGGTGGGACAGGTGGGTCCGCTGGGACTGGCCTTCACATACGAACTATGTTTTGGAGAGTTTAATAAAGATATGGGTTAGTAACAGTCAACAGCATTCCCAATTATTTATAACAGTATGCAGAAGTATTCCCATTAACCCAACACACCAGATTTTCAACAGTTGAAAAGCAAGAATAACACATGCATACATAGAACAATAGTAGACATTACAACAGCATGCAGGTTGAATTGATGGCAACAGGCCACCAATATTGTGGTATTTTAACAGGGCACATGCATAGAAATAAATGCAAATATTTATAAACCAATAGGACATATGTCCCAAGAAATGTTTTGAGATTAGACATACGGACTGAGGTGTGGAAATGCATTTTTATACACATACAGTAGGGTGGAAAAAGATAGCTCAGTTTACAACTTATATATCCTTCTAGTTTTCACTACATTCCTATTAACTGCAGTTATATGTCCCTTACATGTATTATTACACTACCCAATGTCCTTATATTGTGCAATTGGATTTTGCTAGATCATTATATACATGAGCTGTATCTTACATACAAACTGTCCAAGATGCAGATGTTACTGCAACATATTTTGAGAGTTGCTCACACACACTACTGCTAAGATGGTACACTGACAGCTCTACTTTCATATAATTATCTAGATATGTTCAGATGAAAGTATCAGTTATATGTTAACAGCTCCCTACATTTCTGGCAGCACACACTGACATTTCTGGGGAACACAATACCAACTTACTCATGTGCCGGATTAACCTGTACATGCTGGGCATGAACCAAGAGTTGAGGGCTGTAAATATGCATAAAAGCTACTGGCACTTCCTTCATCCACGTAATATGGGCCTACCCAAGTGTGGGTTGACACTGCTTAATACAACACTACTATTTGTAGAATGCAACAGTACAACAACATATCAGAGAAAATGACACAGACACACTCCAGGAACTATACATTTATTAAAGGATTATTACACCTTTATTTATTGGGTTAAAACACTTTTTGAAGGCTCTCTCATTTATTTTATATAACAGTACATGCAGAATAATTACTAACCTGCCTGATGACGCAGCCTTTGCAGACTATCTTCATGGGCTTGCTGGTTCATAGCCCAGACACCTGTAGCCATGAAGTAAATGCAGTGATATTGAGACATACCTATCCATAGTATAGACAAGCATAGCAATTCTTAACTACTTAATACAATAGCTACTTACTCAGTACTGGGGCATTAGGCATCGCATGGGATTTCTGGATCCACTGGTCCAGTTGATCCTTCCTACGCCGCTTCAGGTCAGAATAATGGTGCCAGACCTGCTCACCAGTCCGACGAACACCAGTGGCACTGGTGAGATCACGGGCAAGACTGTTCCAGGCCTCCGTTTTATATTGACTACCCTGGTACTGGCCCCACAGGAGTCTTTCCTCATGCTTGTGGACAAGGATCCAAACCATTACTTTGGACTCCTCAATGCCCCAGCGTTGCGGTCTAAATCGAGTGCCTTCTCCAACACTGACCATGCTGACTGCAGAAGGACACTACAACCAGTTATAGCAAGTATTCCTGCCTGTGGAGCTTAAAAATGCCTCATTTCCCACACTTATTTGTGATTGGCCACCTTTGGAAAAACTCAGCTGTAGGCACGCCTGCTAAGCTGATGTTGGCAATGTTTAAAATTCCTTTGATAGATATGTGTCTGTTGAAAGTGCATGTTTATGAACTGCTGTCATGGCTTAGTGGTTAAGTACTGTGACTATAGTGCACAGTATTCTGAGCTTGAGCCCTGTCACTGCTTTTTATTTTCCTACTGGGCAGACCTGACTGGTGGCTGTGTTTAACCGACTTTGCTCAACTTTGCCCGACTTTGCCCAACTTTGCCCAACGTTGCTCAACATTGCTCGACATTGCTCGACGTTGCTCAATGTTGCTTAACGGTCAACATTGCTTGGCGTTGCCTGACGTGCTGCGCGCAAATACATTGTGGTTGCGTTGGTTAGCATGGTGCGCAGCTACGTGCAAAGACATTGCACTGGTTAACGCGGTGCACAGCTATGAGCAATTGGATTTAAATATGTTCAATACTGGTAAAATGTGCTTAGCAGTACTTTATATTGCTTAAAACAGGATACGCATGCCTCAGAATGCATAACCGTTTGACCTTCATATATATATAATTTGTTCACTACTACATTTAACATTTCAATGCTTTTTACAAAACTTATACATAAAAAAATGTCAGGAAATATTTTTGTATACAGAGTTTCAACAGAAAATGGAACGTGCAGTAGTGGGACTTGAACTGGGAATGTCTCCTCTTTGTGCGAAGGCTCTAACCACTATGCTATCACTATTTTGCTCAATTTGCATATATTTTTCTTATTATCCTCTTCTGGTGTTTAAGCTGCTAACTGTAGCTAAGCAATGGGCAAACCCATGGAAACACTCGCAAGTAAGGGCAGCTATATCGGATGAAATAAAACAAAATAAAAAAAGTCTTTCTATTTTTAATTTTGTCAGTTGTTTAACATATGAGGGAGTGTAGTATTACATTGTGCACATGTGAGCAGACTCGCTCATGTAACTTGAAATTGCGGTGTATCTTCATTGCAGGGACGTGGATTTTTGGTCTGCTCGGCAGTCCGACATGCCCCCTACACTTGTCCATGCTCCGTGTAAGCTTTAGAGTTGAGGCAGTGTGCCCTCATTAATATGCATGGTGCACTGCCGTCATACTCTTAGACTGGTGCTTCCATGTAAGACTAATCTAGTCTTACATGGAAGATTAGTAAATCCTGGGGTATAACTATAAAAAACACCAAAAATATCAATCTGATTATAAATGACATTAATTTTCTTGCTTTAAGTATTCTCCCTTACTCTTGGCTACTACAGTGGCCTAGAAGATGAAGCTATTGAGATTAATCAGTTAAGAATATGTATATGTACTGTGTATATACATGTATGTATCATGTTAGATCTTCTAACTGAAACCAAAAATGTCTTCTCAAGTGACCAAATTGATTATGTTTGGAAAGTTCTTTCACTTGAAGTAATCTCCCGTAGTAGAACTATGTTTGCAGACTGCTTTGAAAAAATCTTTGAAATCATCATATTTTTTATTGTGTTTTTAAGACAGTTAATATTTAGAAACATGTTTCAAATTCTAACCTATTATTCTGTATGTGAATGAAGAATGATTACTATTGAAAAAATATAAGAAAGTAATGACCGACTAGTTCTACATACAATTTGTTTTGCTATAATGAAAAAATATAAGAACCTAATGACCAACTTGTTTTGATATGCATACTATTGGCATAACCAAAATATTAATATAAGGCAACATATTGATGTGTCATTGTTTAAATATAGAAAATGTAAGAAGTGATTAATAATAAATACTATGGTAATAAGTAATCCAGAAACATCCAGGAGTAGACTTTATGTTATTGGTGATAGTTATAATACTGAACATAAGGGTTTGATAAATGGAAGCTAAAACACAATTCTGTGTGAATGATAGAGACATTTAAGCAACTGAAAAACATCTAAACATGAGAAAGAGCAACAACTGAACTAGGAGAATTATAACAGAGGATGTATTCCATAACACTTGTGATCATGCACCTGGTAACATTTGATATTAAAACAACCAAAGGAATCCTCACTGTGCCAATTGCTATAAAGGGAGGATATAGGCACTAGTTTTAAAGGTATATAGTAGGCTAACAACCAGCTAAGACCTGTATAAGCCTACCTGTGCAACACAAATATAGCTCACAAGTTTTATGTTTTAAACATTTATAATGAGGTTGATTTTCAGTTATGACATGATTTAATGGCTGTCTCTGTCCATCAGAGATATAGGTGCCAGACTAGGGGTGAATTTACAATTTTACATCCAATGGTCCAAGTTACACTTAAATAAGGTCAGGGAGGGATTTTTGTTTCACATGGATGAACACCTATGGATGCCTAGTCCAGAGAATGGGGATTCTCTGAGATATGTATTGGTCTCTAAAATGTTCTATTTATGTTGCAGACACAATGTGAGTCTTTGGATCTAGTAGTTTTATTGCTTTATGGATGTGCAAAAGGGTCATCAGAGTGGAGTCCAAGGATGTCTTGTAAGCCAGGCATACATCATCTCTCAGTAGTCTGTAGGAGACAGAGTACAGAGAAAGGGCTTTGAGGCAATCAGCATAAGCCACTGTGTTGATGCCCTGTATTCCTTTAGTGAGGAACCTTTGCAGATGTTCCAGTTGCTGCATGTGCCTGGTCAGGCACATACCGAACAGTGCATTATACTCTATGATGAGTCTGAAGAGGGCTGAGTACAGGGATATGATAGTGGTATGATGACCTCTCTGAATCCTGAGCTTATCTAAACAATCCTGTGTTGGTTTGTGATTGACTGTGCAGTAGATGCCTTTAACAATTTGCTAAAGCACAAAGTACATGTATCTTGTACAGTGTAGTAAATGTTATATATTTTTAAAAGTAACAGCTGATAACACTGTGATCTGTGATACTCAGGTCAAAAGGTGGAAGATTTGCTTATCAGTATGAGTAGTGAATCTAGACTTTTTGATGATGATTGCACTTGTGCAATTGGCATGGTTTGGAGAATTGTTGTTACATATATTAATGACTGGTCTGATGAGATAAATAATGTTAGGTAAAGAGCGAACATTTAGGAATGGTCTGTAAAGATCACTCAACCCCTATAGAGCAAGATAATACCATTGTCAACTTTAGAATTCTGGATGCAATATTCAGCAATCTGAGGATTCAGAGTGTAGACAAGAAAATAATGAAAGAAAGGAAGAAGATTACAACAAATAACAAGGAACAGAAATAACCTAATAAATGTCTGTAAAGCAAATGGAATACATACTTAAAGGGACACTGTTTTATTATGATTACAGGGAATGATAACATTTTTTTAACAGAAAGCCTTTAATCTACAGAAACAGCATCTTTTTTTGCAAAACAGAAGGCAAAACAAAGTGGCAAGGTGCAGATGAAAAAGAAGAATTCAAAACTGAGTGTGGAAGGACTGAAGAACACTACTGTATGAAAAAAAGATGAGAAACGTATATGTTGACAACAAAGCCCAGGCTGTGGATGTCCAAAGCCAGCTGGATGAGAACTGTATGCTTGTAAATGCGATACGCAATGAAAACAGTGAGATTAATAAGACTAATGGTGATGAAGATCATTCCTTTGTGCCAACTGATAGCAAAGACATTATTGTATTTGAAGTTGAAGATTCTTCAGATCTGGTCAGCAAAGATATTCTTGTAATTGGAGATTCAATTATTAGAGGAACTGATACTTACACTTTTCAAAGAAGATAATTAATATTGAATAGTGTTATGTTTGCCAGAGGCAAAATTAGAGGATGTGAAACAAGCCTTAGAATGCCTTAATGTAAGGAAGTACAGATTTGTTTTTTGTTCATGTTGCTACAAATGATCTTATGGTCCCCTTAGATAGCATACCTTGTACTGGTGTTAGGATGTATTTTTTACAAGTCACATACAGTAAGGAGAGTCAGGTTGCCATGGATCTAAAGTTTTTTGGGTAAATGCATACATGAAAAAAAAATGACCATTTCTAAAAAATGGAATGCGTACAGCATCCAAGACTAATTCTGGGCACATGTTCAAACAGGATGGTGTGCATTTGTCAAGAATTTTTGCAGAAGATATTTTGCAATATTTGACAAACTCTGACCTAAAGGAATTCATAAATTTCTTGCATGAAACATAGGAGGGAAGAATGATAGTGCCTGGTGACATAAATGTACCAGAAACAGACTGGAATAATATAAATTCAACAACATTGTTAAGGAAATTATTTACAACACATGTTCAGGAGCAACAATTGCTTCAGATTGTAACAATGCCTACCAAGGAACAGAATATACTAGACACTGTTTGTATTTCTAAAGAAATTACTGCTACTTCGTGTCAAGTTTTATCACCATTGATGTGAGGTGATCATGGGGTTATAAAGGTAAATTTGTTGCTAGATAATTCTGCCAAACTGAAATCTATGCCAATGCACAGAAGGTTAATAATCAATTATATGGAAGTGAAACAGATACTGTGTAAAATTAATTGGAGTGATGCATTCAGTGGAAAAACTGCAGAAGGAAAGTTTTAAAAGATAAATTGTTTGAATGCAAAAAATTAAAAAAAATAAAAATAAAAAAGTTTAACATAGGGATCTTGGCACACAAAGTCCAGAGGACATACTTTCATAATAACAAAATATTTGGTTAAGGTAAAAGACAAAAAATATAAGAAATGGTAAAGATGGAAAACTGCAACTTTGAAAACTGAAATAAACAAGCTGGGCAGACGAACTAAATACAGTATGAGACAAGATCAAGAAAAATTTGAAGAATATGTATATAAATATATTGAGCATAACAGGAAGCCACTTACAGATACATACGATGTGGAAGGAGTAAAGACATACAAATTGATAAACTGTATGTAGATTCTAAAATGTATTCTCAAACACAACAGATTATAGATATAGTTACAAAATTGTATGCAAAGCAGTTTGGATATAAATGGGGGAGGGTGAGAAATTGTCCTAGTGACATCCAGGTAAGCTCAAATACTGAAATCAAATTAGATTATATTGAAAAAGAACAATGCAAACCTAATCCAAACAAAACACAGGGAGGAGACAGAATTAGTAATAGTGACATGAGAACCCTTTAGCAAGAAATTACACTACCATTATATTTATTATTTACTTGGTTGTATAAATATGGGGAGATTCCTCAAAACTGGAGGTATGCACATGTTAAACATGTCTTTAAGGGAAAGGGGAGTAGGACAAACCCAGAGTAATACCGACCCTTAAGTTTACTGTCATTGTGAAAAAAACAATTGAGAAGGTAAAATTGGGCAAGTTAATGTCTGAATTGGAAAGGTTGGGACTTGAAAACGTATATCAACATGCATATGTTGAAAATAGATCCAGTACCACCATTTACATGATGTTCTATAGCAATATAATAACAGCTACAGAGTCATATACAAAACACTCATTAAAAATTGGAACAACTTGGTACTGATGTACTCTTGATAAGATGGATAGCTGCATGGTTTGCAAATAGGACATGGCAAGTATTATATAGCAACTGGACAGGTGCAATTCAAGGTTACAGTCAGAGTGTTCAAACATGGCTGTCTCCTAGGCCCATACTTGTTTAAACTCCATCTTTCAGATCTAGCTTTTTCTTCTGAGGTATTCTATAGTCTGTATGCAGGTGACTTGGAATTGGGTAACTAATTATTTGTGTTACAGCTAAGGCATGTCTGCAAAAGAAGTTGACTAAATTGACCATCTGGGCACAGAAGAATAATATGCTTATAAATACATCAAAAACTAAACATATGAGATTTGGGATATAAATTGAAAGGTGAATATTTAATACAGCAAACAGTGATTGAAACTGTAGATTCATTTAAGGACCTGGAAATATGGATACATCCAGCTTTGAGTTTTTTTACTCATATCAACCAACTGGTTAATGATAGTTATAGAACTATAGCTTGTATAAAAATATTTATAAAGTCAAGGAAATCAGAATTGATAAAGTCATTGTGTGTCAGTTACATTAGACCCAAACTTGAGTATGGAATAACAACATGGAAACCCTATAAGAGAACAAACATGAGTAAACTGGAAAGAGTACAGCAGAAATATACAAGGGCATCTACAAATGTGAAAATTTAAGTTATTATGAAAAACTAAAATATCTGAATAGGTATAGTGTATCATACAGATATTTAAAGGAAACCTTATTTAGATAGGTATGTAGGGCGATTAGATACAACTACCTCTGGGAATGTTTGTGGTTATCAAAAAGTAGTAGAGAATCATCAGACAACCTATATAGAAGATTCTATAAGAATAAGAAGTGTAATAATTGGTTCTCTGACAGTAGCTGATGCGTGGAACAGACTACCAATTACATTAAGGCAAGTATTAGTTTAGATGTTTTTGTGAACAGCCTAGACACATATTATGGGGTTATGGGGACAACTGTTTTGTGGTACTGGCAAGCTAGAAGGGCATTCATGCCCATGCTTGAAATATTTATATGCATGTATGTATTAAGTGTATATGTAGATTTGCATCATGTACATAGATGCAATGCTCTCACTTATAAGTTGGGCAACGTAAAAAGATTTTCTTCCTACCTTAGACACATGTTGGTCAAAGGCTAGGTTAGTATCTACATGAGTTCCCTGACTAGTCACTCATCTCTTAGGGGTGTTTGATCGATGACATAGTTACCTGGGGTGGATGACCTTCCAAAAGGCACTATAATGTATTTCTTGCATTGAGTGTTAAGATGAGGCTTTGGACCAGTCTTTTGTCTGTGTTAGACTTTCTTGTAATATGTTTATGTCGTGATGGGATTCTATGACTGCTCCCCATTCACACTCATCTGCAAACTTGCAGAGTGAGAAGCCTTTGTCATTGGCCTTGACTTCTTAGAAGTAGATGCCAAAGAGTAGTGGACCCAGCACTGGGCCCTGAGGGACTCCGCTGGTGATTGGCCTCTCTTTGGAGGTTGTCTCACCAATCCTAACTTCCTGGGTACTATCTGGGAGCCAGCTAGCTATCCAATGCATTATACAGTGGTTTATGCCTAATTTTGTAAGTTTGTTAAAAATGACCGAGTGGTGTATTGTATCAAATACCTTAGCCAGGTCAAGGTATAGAAGAGTTAAAAAAATTCATCCTGCATTGCTCTCCCACCTAATAAGCATTTAGAGAAAAATTCTGCTCATTGTGTTAAAACATAAGGATAATAAAGTTGGTTTCATGCCTTACTTGTTAAAATTCAAAACAATAATAGCAAAATTACCATTAAGCAGATGACAGTCTTCAAAAATCTACATTTCTGGGACCTTTATATCCTGTGTAGGCAGATCTTTTTCTGATGACAGCATTTTTCATCTACTTCAGATGTAAAATACACATTGTACATAATTCCAACATTCTGCCTGTGATCTTAGACTAGGGCACTTTCTCTGTTTTAATACCCATAACATCATAAACAAATTTATTTGGCCTTTTTTTCTCATATACTGCTGAAAATGAAAACACTTTATAATAACATTGTTTCTGTGTGTGTATAATTTCTTTTTGCTAGTAATTTCAAGCATATATAAGCTCTGGAAATAACAGCTTTCATATTTGCATTCAGACATAGAAAAGGGAAGGTGGAGGAAACACAATGCTGTTATTTTCTCAAATATATTTAATTGCTTGATTACACCTGGTAAAGTACAGCACTGTTTAGTATTCATAGATTATCATAATGACATACATTTTTGCTTGCTTTTATCAAAGGATTACCAGAAAATGTTTCAAGTTCTACAGGACCTCATTTTCCTAATGAGGTACTAAGCACGCAAAGGTTCCCTTAGGGAATTTTAGATAAAAGACTTAGCACAGAAGCAGGATTATGTGATACATAAAACATTCAGTCAAAAGTCTCCTCATCATTTCCATTTTTCTTTATTTCAGAAACTGCAATTTCCTAGCCTAACTTTTTATTTTACTATCATACCTGGGTGAGCACAGTGAATGATCAATTGCCATTGAAGACTTATACCCTCCATTTTATTAACATGTTCTATAGAAAGTAAATTAGGCATGTCATACTTAACAACATATTAATTTGTAAATCTTAAAGAAGGAATGAAACACAGTTATGTTTTTGTCCATATCATTTGCCTGATACAATTTAATAATTAAGGCAATGTGACATTGCCTGATTTGAGACAATGGCATTGCCAGAACACTTACTTTTACATGTACACAATTAGAGCAGAGTTGGATAAGATATGCTCCTTCTTAAATTATCAAGCGGGGGGGGGCATCTACAAGACTGTCTGTGGCATATGTTTGCTATTGTTTCAGCTTTTTTTGAGGACAAAGCATATAGCATACAATATGCCAACACTTTATGTTGTTACTGACTGTCTTCATTGTCATACAAAAAAAAAATGAACTGATACATGTAATGTTAACTGTACGTGTTTAGAATTATTTGCTTGTTTACTAATGTCCAAGTACATACTGTGCTAATATTCAGCATCATTACTAAATAATTTAGCATGCTAAAAATGCTGTAAATTGCCATTTGACCTAGCTGCACGTTTCACTGATAGTTTTCTGAATTACCTAAACAAACACTACTTCTTCGAACATCAGCATTAATTATTAGTTTCCTCTTGACAGGGATACCCAAACAAGAGGCTTTTAATGATAGTCACTGCTCTCACTGCTGTGCATGATAGCTCACTAACAGGAGCTCTGTTCAATAAATACCTTTCACTTTCTTACCCATGATTTCTGCTTCAACAGATTATTCTCTGCAGAAGTCTCTCAGAAGATGTCGCTTGTTTTTCAAGTGATTTCTATCCCTGGTGCTGTGGCAGGATGAAGCCCTGGCTATAACCCTAATGACAACTGTCTGATTGGCTGCACTCTTGCTGAAGGGACTGGGGTGAGAGGATGTAGGTAAGCAGCTGATGTTGGGTCACCATTGAATGGAAGGGAGGCTGTTTGGCTGGCTGCAATAAAAAATATTATTGAAGGATAGATGAACACTCATAGAAGCAACCAAAGATAGTCATGTTTCTTAAGTGGTTCACCACTTGGTAAAAAGGAGATACCTGTGGTAATACTCATATATCTCCCAGACTCCCTGGTATCATGAGCATGAAAGCTGCTAGCAAGAAGGGGCTAGAAGGGACTCCATGGAATTAGTGCAATGCCATCCTGGCTGACCATCACTTTCCACTGGAATGAGTGAGCAAAATAGGCTCTCAGAATAAAGCATTAGTGATCTGAATGGCTCATTCCCAATCTGGTGATTACAGACTCTTGTGTCCTGGAAGGAATGAATGACTGTCAATGTGGTATAGAAAGGAGAGCTTTTGTGTTAGTCCCAAGGGTGGAACAGATAAAAAGTTACCTTTCTCAATATTCTTTTAGGGTCAGCCTTGACTTCATTCTCTTACCCTGTTTCTTTTAACATGGGTGCCTCTCAAGGTTTTATTTCTGAATTCCTTCTATTCTCATTATTCATGAACTCAGTCCCATCTGATCTTCTTTTCTTCAATCTCATTCTATATGTTCCTATCTGACAATGAAATCAGAACTTCAACAAGACATACAAAAAGTCTTTAAATTATTATGTGGCTAGGGAAAAAGCATCTTAATGTCAAATGGAAAAAAAAATAGCTATTTTGGCACCTTAACTAAACTCATCCATTTCTCCTTATAGGTTCATAGGTTCATAGGTTGGCATTAAGCTATCGGCCCTAAGGCTTATACAAGCCTTGCCATAACAATTCCCTGGATATTTCTTCCCACAATATTTATTTCCCTGGACCCCTGTTTAGCAGGGCAACTGACTTGATTCCCGAGGTGAATTTCCTATCTCCCATCCAATCGTCAAGGTTCCTTTTGAAGAGGGCCAAGGAGGTGCTCTGCTTGACATGTATGTGCAGTCTATTTCAGAGTATGGGGAGTCTCTGGGTAAGGAACCTATACCTGCAGCATATTTTGTTTATTGTGATGACAAAGTTTAGATCCCTGGAGTGTGTGGCTCTGAGGGATTGGGATTTCTTTAGGTGGAGCATGTCCAACAGCTCAGGGTTTGACATGGCCTTGTATGTTAAGCAGAGATTGCCTCTGAGTAGACAATATGCCACAGAGTATAGATGGAGATTTTTTAGATGGTCAGAATAGGGCATCTGCTTTAGGCCTGCGATTCTTTTACTGAGGTATTTCTGCGGCTTTTCCAGCTGTTGCAGATGTCTTGTGAGGTACATACCAAATGGGGCGTTGTACTCTATAAAGGGTCTAATGAGGGATGAGTACAGTGGGACAATGACCTCCTTTTTCTGGATGAAAAGCCCTTAGTGATGAGGTGTGCCACATAGCAAGGTTTCCTGACTGTTGTGGTGATGTAGTCATCGAAGGTGAGACCACTGTCCATCTGTGTCCCTAAGTCTCTCATCACACTTTCAGTGTTTAGTGCACTGGCACTTATGTGGTAATTCATGGATACATGGTTTTTCACAACGGGGATAACTATTCATTTCTTGGCATTAACCTTGAACCCATGGCTCTGGCATCAAGCATCTGTTTCTGTAAGGCCATTTTGTAGAATATCCACATCATTTGGGGATTCAATAATGGCTCCCAGTTTGCAGTCATCTGCAAACTTTTTTTAGCCATAGTCCCTTAGTGTTGTCTGTACTTCAGAGAAGTAGATGCCAAACAAGAACAGTCCCAGGACTGAACCCTGAGGCACGCCATTTGTTACTTGTCTGGAGCTGGATTTCGAGTCAGCTGCTTTTACAGTCTGGGTAATGTCAGTAAGCCAGTTGGCAACCCATCAAGCGACATAGGGATTTATGCCCAGTTTAGTAAGTTTATCTATGATTCCAGAGTGGGGGATGGTGTTGAAGGCCTTGGTGAGGTCCAGCTAGGCTGTGTGGACTGCCTTACCCTCGTCCACAGCTCTGGAGACTGATTCATAGAAGTCAATCAGGTTCAGGATACAGGATCGGCCCTTCATGAACCCAAACTGGGTGGGGTCCAGTGTTTAAAGGTTGCCAATGTCTTTGTTTATAAGTTCCATGATAATGCGTTCCATACCCTTACAGATCAGGCTCGCCAGACTGATGGGACAATAGTTCCCAAAATCAAAGTTGGATCCCCCCTTGTGGAGTAGGATAACTGTATCTGTGCAACACTCAGTGGGCACAAAGCCTGAGGTGAGGCTATGATTAAACATGACACTTAGGTGAAGTGCCAGATCATTTTGTAGTTCATGTAGTACACAGCCCGGGATATCGTCTGGTCCCATGGATGCTGTATTCTTAGCTTTGGAGAGTGCAGTTTCTACCCGGAAATTGGAAATCTTTTGGTATTGAGATGGGCCCTTTAGTGGGTTAGAGGGTGGTGAAGTTGGCACTGAATTGATCTGCCAGGATATTGGCAATGTCCTTGGGATCAGTATATTTAATGCCATTCTGTTGTAGCTCAGAGCAGATCTGAGCATGGCCATTTAGATTCTTGATATGACTATAGAATGCCTTGTAGTTGTCTTTGGAATCTTTGGCAATTTTATTTTTGTAACTAGCTTTGGAGGATTTTATGAGGGATCTCAGCTTCTTACTGAGGCTGGTAAGGGAGTTTTTTGCATCCTGGGATTTTCCTCTTTTCAGCAAAAGTTTCTTCCTTCTATTATATAGTTTGTTTATGGCAGGGGACCACCAGGTTGGCTTCCTTTTTTTGGAGGAGAGCATCTTGGTAATATTTGGGATAGCACGATTCATGCATGAGTGGATGTGCTAATACAGTGCTTTAGTATAGGATTCAGCAGTCGAACTTTCAGCTCCCGTTTGCATGGGTGTCATGAAGTTTGTCACTTCTGACTTGAGTAGCATGAAGTTGGCGTTGGAGAAGTTTTTTACAGAGGTTTCCTTACTGGGGGGTGGGGATGGGATGTGGATGTCAAGGATGATTTGCTTATGGTCAGACCTGACCAATGAGGGGGTGACCACTGGTATGGAGCATCTATCTCCCATATTGGTAATGACCAGGTCTAGGATATTGGAGCCCCTGGTGGGACTATGGTTTAGTTGATTCAAGGCATTGGAATTTATGAATTCCAAGAACCGTTGGGAAAAGGTGTTATTACCCGAGTAGTTTTCCCAGTTAATGGCAGGGTAGTTGAAATCACCCAGTATTAGGGTGTTTGGTTGTATCTTAATATTTTTCAGTATGTTTAGAAAGGTGTAGTGAGAATCTTGGGGCATGGTGGGGGATCTATAGCAAGCTACAATTTGGATTGCAGTCTTACCTAGTGTTAGTTGCACCTGGAGAATTTCAGATGCATTTTGTTGGGCAACTAGCCTGGAGGTGTGAATATCCTTGGTGAATATGGACACTCCTCCACCTTTAATGTTTTGGCCTTGGTTTGGTGGGCAAAAAGTGTGGTAAGAGTTGTAGCCTGGTATTGCAGGGGTGCTCTCCGGAGCCTTGAACCAGTTCTCAGTTACTGCACAGATATCAATGTTCTCCATTTTTAGGAGTGCCTCAAGAGAATGCATTGTGGGGTTTAGACTTCTAGCATTGAGTAGGATTACCTTCAGATTTTGCATGATTGTATCTGTTATGGTGGTGGTTTTGTCCTTTGAACCTTGCCTAAAAAAGGCACTATAGGGGTGGCAAGAGCTTTAGCCAGTAACCTGAATCCCAGGGGCGACAGATGCAGACCATCTCTGGCAAAGCATCATGGTTTGTCGATCATGCCGTCCCAGGCAGACAGATACTGGATCCCCTTTGAATGACACCAGAAGCTTAGCCAATTGTTGAAGTCAATAATTTTGTCCTTATACTGTGGTATCATTCTGGGTGAAGACAGGATGCTACTCAGGGCTAGGGTCATACCTGCCTGGGCCACATAATCCAAGAGCTCTTCCATGTCTCTTTTCATGTAGTCCAGGGAGGTACGTCACAAGTCATTCCCGCCAACATGGACAATGACAGAGTCATATTTGTACTTGTTGTGGAGTGACTTGAGTGCATGTGTTATGTGGCGGATCCTAGCACCCGACATGCAGCTGACTGTAATTTTATCATTGCTCAGCCTGGTGAGTGGGACATCTGTGTGCCTGACTAAAGAGTTACTTATGACTAAAGTGTTAGGTGCATTGTCTTGCCTTAGGGGTTGATGTTGGGTGGCACACTAGTGTTGTGAGCTATGTGTCACTTTGGTTGTGATTGGTGTTTGTTTGCATTTCTGCTTCAGAGGTCCTTGTTGCTTGAGCAGGTTAATGTTAAAGGCCTCCACATATGTGGGTTTAGTGTTGCTATGTGTGAGTGTTGATGGTGTGGGTTTTGAAGGGCTATGAGCTGCTTGAAGTGTAGTGCAGGTGTTAACCTCTTGAATGTCTAGCACAATCTTGCCTGGAGAGAGCTTTGCTTCCAGTTTGGCTATGTAAGTGCATTTCTTGCAGGTTGTAGTATTTGATGGTAGGAGGAGAGAGTTGTCTGTGTACATGAGGCAGTTGCTGCATTGCCCCAGTATACCCAGATTCCCCAAGTGGACAGGAGAAATCACTGGGCGCTGACCGTTGGACATGCCTGTTTAGGTGCTTTTTTTGTAAAGTGCAAGAGTTGTTTTCCCTTACCTTTTCAAGGTACTTTGCAGTTGCAGGCTGTTTAGTGCCTATGATTAATTCCTCCTTATTAACAAGGAAAGTTGAGTGCTTGTATCAGTTTAAGGCTTCCTAGTGCTTTCCAGCAGGTTCTAAAGCAAGTGCTAGTCACAGGGGTTCAGATTTTAGTGCTCCTACTGAGAAACCAGCTAGTTATAAGGGAAAATTTGAAGCACAGACTTACTGACACCTGGAATAGTTTAATCATAGCCCCGCAGCGCTGCACGATGCGAAAAAAGCAATAAACGTTCATCTTGTGAGGATAATACTTTTACACTTATACCTTTTAATACCTGGTCCTCTTTCCTGACACAACATTTTTTGTGTTGTCACATTTAGATCACCTAAAAAGCTAACTGAATTCCCTTGCTGTTCTCTAAATACTGAGACTTTCACCCCATTAGCAACCGCTGCTACCAGCAAGGGCATATTTCAAACCCGTTCAGAAAATGGGTTTCCTCATTGCATTAATGCCTCCCAAGAATATGAATGACCTCCATGTCCTTTCAAATAGGATTTTCTAATGTATCTTTATCTTCCTTAGATTAATTACACTGCCCTCTCTAGACACAGTTGGCTGCACATAAATAGGGTACCCACCATCTTTTCCTTATACTAGTCTGCAAGACACCAAAGTTCAAGCTCTCACCCCAGCCTGCACAACATTATGGTGAAGGGAAACCTTCTAGTTACTCAGGCATCAATCTATTCAGGCACATGTACTATAGAGACCATCAAATTGTCTTGTTCCTCTGAACACACCCTCTTGGCTTAACCTCAAACTTACTTTCAAATATAAAAAAAAGAGATATTACCTTACAGTTCAGAGCCAAATACATACTTCACCTTAAGAAGCTTCTTTAATCTTCATTTTTTTCAACAACCAATAAAGTACCTATACACATTCACACTTGACATTACTTCTTAGTCATACTGTACTAAACTTATTATTATACTAAAGGTATAGGTATACTCAGTCACTATTAGTATGGATCCTAATTTCCCTCACTGAAGGTAGCCCTGCACAGACTGGCTTCCCATAGGGTCTGTTTGTAGAGTTTATGGCTCAATTGCCCATGTTATAATTTAATCATTGGGAAACAGTCACCAACCAGTAAGCTAAATGGTGACTATTCAGTGATCAATCAGTAAGCCGTGGCCTGTTAAAATACCCACATCCCCTTAATTATGTATTCTGTCTCTGTGACTTTACACTCTCCTTTGAAAAGGTAACAACCCCATCCCCAGTAATGTTATTCAGGGCCACCCTTTATTAACACAGATGTCCCAGACAGGCAGCCTTTACTCCCCAACCAAATGATCCATAAGTTGTTTTATTTGAACAATTCCCTCACCATATCCAGCATTACCTGTCACCCATATATTTTTCACAAAATACACTTCATATATATTAATCAGTGCTTGTTGAAACTGTGTTGAAGCTCTACTTTTCTCTGTTGTATTTAGTATTTTTTGTGTATCATAAGCAATTGTGTAGTTGTAGAAGTGTCCCACTTTGTTGTCAAAGAATTTAACATGTCCTGTGATATATCCATTTCTACTGTTAAATTTCTCACTCATTTTATTACTCAGAATGGTTGTTGCTATTACTGCGCTATATTACTGCACTCTAGCTGTTACTGAAATGGACTCTTTCAAGTAAAGAAAAAAAATAATCGTTTACTTCTAGACACAGACTTTCAAAATAAATATATTTGTTTGCTTCTTTGAATTTATTTACTACTCTGGCACATCGTAACAAATGAATGTCAGAATAATCAGTAAATAACATATATTTTTTCAGACAACCTTCTAGAAAGAATTTGTACCATATAATATGCAACTTACTTGCCTTCTGTGGAAGGTTGGGCACTGGGTTGGCAACTCGACACCATAAAACTCCACTGTCAATCATGAGCGGACAGGTGATCCGATGTGGTGACCCCTAACCAGGAAAAGCTGAAAGAAGAAGAAGAAGAATATTCAACTCACTAAGCTAATTAGCATATTTAAAGTTATACTCTCACAAATTACTCCCTTCACATAGGGATAGCCTGAGGCAACTCCAAAATATTGCTAAGTCCTTTTTCTGTGGAGCGCGAATTTGGTAGTACAAATCTGAGCATTGTTTGGCAGATTCATGACAACAGAAATACAGAAGATCTGGAAGAGATCCTTGAGATAGTGGAAGGAATATGAGAGTTAGTGGCCATGCATATGGCATGTACTGGGATATATAGGATATATATATATATATAAATATATATATATATATATATATATATATATATATATATATATATATATATATATATATATACATATACATATATACATATACATGTGTGTTTCCCCTGGGTTGATTACCATTGTGTTTAAAGTCTAGAAGAATAGAGGCAGGTATGTCACTCATGACAGCAATCTCCAGTGGAGCATATGTTAGTCTAAGAGTGGGTTAAAATCATTGCATCAGCAGTAATGGGAAGGAGAGGAACAGGTCAAGTTATGATGAAATATCCAATGGTACTGAAAAAAACAGGTTATTTACAGATATATATTATATACATATATATACATATATGGAGGCAGAGCTTCCATCTTAAAAGAGGGATCGGATGAGAAAAGTAAGGAAGAAAGACAGCAAAAGCCCTTCTGAAGCTGCATATCTTGTACTTAAAACTAACTGGAACCACATCTCTAAAGCATGTTATAACTGCCATGAGCAGGTGTTAGAAATGACTGTCTACATATCAGCACCGGCAGTTGAATAAGAGTAATTTCATAACGAGTGGACCAAAGGGAGGGCATTTTTTAGACCTGTTTGCTACGTACAAATTATCCAGCGCCTTTATGTTTATCAGTATTTATGTCCATTTATAATCATGCTGGATGGATTTTTTAAGCTAATGTTATTATACCTAAATGTTTATTTGTTCTGGGTTACTTTCTTACTGGTGGCTATAATGCAGTTGGTCATTTTTGATAAAACATGGCAAGCTTAAACCTAGGGCTAATAGTTTTAGTATCATGTGTCACACATAGATTTCCTGCTGAAGCAAAACCTTTTGTTCTCCTTCCAATGCTACAGTGTTTGTCAGAAAACTATGACTTATTTCAGAAGCTATAAGGTACATTAGCACTTACTGAATCATATTCTACAGCTAGTGTGAAAGTTTAAGAATATGCAGTGGGAAGTAATAATAGCCAGAGGGATGTCCTGGCTGCCTTACAAAATCATATTATTAATAGGTCACTCTGTTTATGGATTGGTATTGCACATCAGGGCTGTTGACAAGAGCAGCACTGCAGGTATGGCCCAGGAGAAATATAGAGTCACATAATTATGGTAAAATGGCTAAAATGTTTTATGATATGATAGTGAAGGAAGTATACCTCATAACTGTCCAGATTTTCACAGAATGTCCAGATTTTTCACACTTATATTTGGCCTGTTCTTCATAACATTTGTGCTTTTCTGAATTTTTGTGTCAAATCAGTGAGGACTGAATTCACTAAATAATGACAGTTATTTGAGTTTGTCCCTATTTTTGGAGCTTTGTTTCCTTGGGTCTATATTACAAATTCGAACAAACTAAAATGAGAATACCCTTTCATTGGCACATATGTGTCGAACTCACAAGTAAGTGAACGCCCACAAGGGGAAAAAAAACGGTAGGCCAACTATGCACGACACACTACTACAAACATTATAAACTGGGGAGTGTTGCCCTCCACACCCCCCTAACTAAATATACTAACTCCAAGATGGCACTACAGTGGGGAAAAGGTCAGATTTACAACAACAGCCAATTGATTTTTTTCCCTAGGCAAAAAATCAATGATGTAGTCATTCGCTTACCTGTGAGTGCGACACATATGTGTCAACAAAAGGGTATTCAAGTTTTAGTTAATTTGAATACGTGATATAGATCCATCTCCCCATTATGTGTGGCTTTGTCCAGACTTTTTGTGCTAAGAGGTTGAGAGGTATGGAAAGAATGATTTGATAGAGCATGAAAGCAATGTAAGAAGGGATGTGGAAAGGAAAACAGGAAGAAAGTAATAGAGACAAGTAACTTTAGGGATGGAAAAGACAAAGACGGGAAGATGGAACACAGCATCGTAAGTTATGCTCTGATGACTGTCTTGGGACAGGGACTGGAAAAGGTAAGTTAAATGGTTATTAATAATCAACATAGCTGTTCATACTGCTTTATTATAGAATAGAAGCCAAGACTTTATCATCTGTCAGTATGTTTCATAGCAGCAGTGCTATTTTCCATATTGTGTTTGTTTAAAGTATGCTAATCAGTGTAATTAAATTGTTTAATAGAGTAGAAAAAATAACCAGAAACTGACCACACTGATGGAAGGGTGAGTCAGAGTAGTGTGATAAGGATCACAGCGAATGGTTCAATATACCAGGATGTGATGGGGTGTGATAGCAGACACATTGTTTATACTAAAGGTGAGTGTTAGTAGCCATATGAGGCACAGAGCTCCTTTTGTAGGAGCTGGGTAAGGAAGGAAAAAGGTACTGATCATGGCATGGAGTTGGAGATACATCAGGATGGGTGAATGGGAGAAGCTAGGCCTGATCATGGCATGGAGTGGAAGATACATTAGGACAGGTGAATGGGAGAAGCTAGGCCTGATCGTGGCAAGGAGTGGAGATACATTTGGATGGGTGAATGGGAGAAACTAGACCTGATCACAGCATGGAGTTGGAGATACATTAGGACAGGTGAATGGGAGAAGCTAGGCCTGATCGTGGCAAGGAGTGGAGATACATTTGGACGGGTGAATGGGAGAAACTAGACCTGATCACAGCATGGAGTTGGAGATACATTAGGACAGGTGAATGGGAGAAGCTAGGCCTGATCGTGGCAAGGAGTGGAGATACATTTGGATGGGTGAATGGGAGAAACTAGACCTGATCACAGCATGGAGTTGGAGATACATTAGGACAGGTGAATGGGAGCAGCTAGGCCTGATCGTGGCAAGGAGTGGAGATACATTTGGACGGGTGAATGGGAGAAACTAGACCTGATCACAGCATGGAGTTGGAGATACATTAGGATGGATGAATGGGAAAAGCTAGGCAATGCATGTAAGAGTGTGAGAGTAGGGTGCTGGCTGTGTATGTTCTGACAACTAGAGTCTCTTGGTGGAGATGGCGGGCTGGGGCCAGGGGACATGTTGGTAGCAGAAATTAGAATTTGAATCAGAAATGCAGCAGTAATACTAAGTTGGGCGATTAGGACTGTCCCATTAGACAATGCATGCATTGATAATGGAAAAGTAAAGTTGATGGTTAGGACATCTGGATAAATGAACAGTTGCCAATTGTATTGACATGTTAGGGTGAAATGTGACCTGAATCATCTTAGCACCCATAATGTTGGGCTTATTCTGATTTGTCCAGGAGTGTAGGGCTTCCTTGGATGGAACAGTATAGAGTAGACATGAGATCTAAATGAGTAAGAGGAAGGGATGTTCATTTTGTGATTCTCTGTCGGGATGTCCAGCTGCAATAAAAGGGGGAGAAGTGTGTGAAAGTTTGTAAAAGGATGGATGGATGAAGTCCAATCGCAGAAGTCTAAATTATAAAGAAAGGAAATGCTATGAAATGGTAGATATCTGGAATGTGCAACAGATCAGACGAGTAAGGAAAATCTGGAAAAGAGGGCTGCTTGTTATGATAAGGAAGTATTTGAGGCTATGTGGCTAGGCTGACTAATGAGAGTGAGGACAATCGTAGTAATGGACAACCACAGATGGTATTTCCTTGAGGATGTGAAGCATGTGTGGCTGATACTATACATGACAAGGTTTTATTTAAAACTTTTTAAAGTATTAATTGAAAGAGTAAAGGGGGTGAGATGGCAATTCATATGAGAGAACTTTAGTATGGCATTAAATCTGAAGATAGGCAGAAATATGGTGTGAGTGGAGCCACAGAAAAGAGCCAGGAAAGCATTGAAGTGAGGGAAGTATAACAGATAATCAGTACACGCTAAATGGGACCTGCAGAAATATACATTTACATGAGTTTTGTCTATTTATATGCTTATTTTATCATTTTTACAGAGTTATACAAATACGAGACTTGGTTAAATTAATGTTTGATAAAGAAGGGCATGAATGAAAATTCAAAGCATGTGAAAGCTATGTTCTGCATCTCCAGTCAAATTCTTCTGAAGTTGAAAGAACAGACTGTTCTTTTTACTTTTAAGTATAGTATAGTGTTATTCTAATGTAAAGATTTTATTCCTTGGCATGCTACAAATTCTAGGTTTGAGCAGAAAGCAAAGTTCTGTGGGAAAACTTTTTCCTGGAATAAGTGCCCTACTACAAATAATTGTAAAACATCAAGTATAAATGTCTATTCTGAAGTGTTAAGTACAGGCACAAAGTCATGCATGCTTTTCTTCCAGAATTTCTACCTTTTTAATTCCTTTCACATCCCATAAGAGCATCCATGTTCTTCAACCCAGTAAATGGAGATAAAAATACAGCTTTAGAACCTACTCAGGCTGCAGAAATAAAAATCTACTCTGTTCTAAACAGTTTTTTTTTGGTAAACATTGTCTTTTCTAGTTTAAATGTATTTAAAAGGCAGAAGAAACATATATAGGAGTTGTCTGTCTTCTTTGTACTGAACATGCCCAAAGTGATTACCTCCTGTTGATGTGGTGGCTGTTGTCCATTACACTCCTCTCTCACCCCCAATTTTCCAGTCATCTCCCTTTCCTTTATGCTTATAGAACCTGGTCTCCACCCACATCTAGGCCTACTTCACCTTCTTCTCACTACTATTGCAGGTATACACATAACTATAGATTTACTCCAGTCACAGACCTTAAGATAAACCTCCCTGTTTTCCCTCAGTTACCCACCCCCACATTGCAATAGACTCTGGTACTTTTTCTTTTAGACACCCACCCAACTTTATCCTCCTGGTGCTGCCTGCAATTTACTCCCCAGATTTAACAAATACTTTTCCTCATAGCTTCACATCACCACCTTCTAACTACTCCCAAGTTTTAACATATACTTTCTTTTTATTCTTATAGGCTTATAGGTTCATAGGGGCTGCTAGGCTAGCACCTCTAGAGCCCTTACAAGCCTAGCCATGTTAATCCTGAGTTGCATCAATTGTCCTTTATTAGATGGACATAATTCACAGAGTGAGTCTATGATAAATGCCGACTACCACTGGGGTGAATTTACATTCTCCCATACATTTGTCCAGGTTACGCTTGAACAGTGTAAGTGAGAAGATCTACTTCACGTGAATTGGAAGTTTATTCCAGAGAAGTGGTAAACTCTGTCAGATACGTTTGTCTCTCCAGTTCTGTTAATGTCACAGGCTAGGTTAAGATCCCTAAAGTGAGCAACTCTTGTCCCATTACTTGCAGATGTGCAGCATTTCCATTAGGCAGGGTCAGAGACTGCCCTGTAGGCCAGGTTCAAGTCACCTCCCAGCAGCCTCAGTGTACAGTGACAGGGCTTTCAGTCTATCAACATAACTCATGATTTGGAGGCCTGTATTTTCTTGGTGAGAGACCTATGTGGTTTCTCCAGCTGCTGCAGGTGTCTGGTGAGGTACATGCGGAAGGGGTGATTGTACTCTATTAATGGTCTGATAAGGATCAAATACAGTGAAGTTATAACATTCTTAGACCTGGATGGGATGCCCTTACTTATGAGATGCACAACATAGAAGGCTTTCCTTACCACTATGGAAACTTGGTGGTCGAAGTTCAGATTGTTATCTACCTGCATTCCCAGATCTCACACCACTGGGATTGAAGTTTGAGAGGTGCTGTCAATATTGTAATTAACAGGGAATTCTGCTTTTCCAAAGGGGTTAATAATGTACTTTTATGCATTAAGTTTTAGACAGTGGCTTTGGCACCAGTCATTTGTCTGTGTTAGCCCCTCCTGTAATATGTTAACATCATTTGGGGACTTAGTGATTGCACCAAATTTGCAATCATCAGTGAACTTGGTAATCCAAAGGCCATCTACTTTAGCCTGGACTTGCAAGAAACAGATTCCAAACAGTAAAGGGCCCAGTACAGATCCTTTTGATATGCCACTGGTGATGGGTCTACTGGTAGGGGTGGAGTCACCAACTTTGACAGTATGTGTTCTGTCAGTGAGCCAATTGGCTCTCCATCTAGTGACATAAGGGTTAATCCCCAGCTGAGAGAGTTTCCCAATGATACCTGAGTGGAGGATTGTGTCAAAATGCTTGGCGGGGTCAAGATAGACAGTATGCACTGTTTTACCTTCATCTAGGGCTTTGTGGACTTTCTCAAAGAAGTCTTCTAGGTTTAATAAGCATGATCTACCCTTAACAAAGCCAAACTGTGTTGTGTTTAGAGTTTAAAGGTCACCTATGTCCTTGTCAATAAGGTTCATGATGATTCTTTCCATGGCCTTGCAGCTGAGGCTGGTTAAATTTATGGTCAGTTGATGACCCCCCTTTGTGCAAGGGGTTTACTCTTGCTGTTCTCCACTCTGCAGGAACAAAGCATTCTCAAGCTATGGTTAAAGAGAACACAAATGGGTCCACTAGATCCTGTTTTGCCTAATAAGCAACATGGAATATTATCTGGTCCATCTGAGGCAGTGTTTTTGGCCTTGGAGAGCAGAGATATGACCTGTTCTCTAGATATAATAGGCAGAGGACTGGTGTGAGGTATGTTTTGGGGTATGGCTGGTGGGGACAGGGGAGAGAAGATTGCACCAAATCTGTCAGCTGGCAGGTTGGCAATTTCCTCCAGTATAGTATGAGTGGTACCATCTACTACCAGTTCGGCACATAGCCTGGCATTTTCTTTTAGATTTCGGACTTAGTTAAAAAATTCCTTACAATTATCCTTAGCTAGGGATGCTATTTTAGCTTTGTAATTAGCTTTAGAGGACATTACAATATTTCTTATTCGATTGTTCAAGCTGTGGAGGGAATTCTTCCTCTGCTGAGTTAGTTTCCTCTTGTTGTTAGATATCAGTTTCTTTCTTTTGTTATATAACCTGATTATATTTGAGGTCCACCAGGATTGCTTGTTTTTTCGTGGGGACCTGGTTTGAATTTGGTAAGATACAGCTGAGTCTATACAGTTGCTTAAGTGTTCATACAGGGTATTTTTTGTACACCTCTGAGTAGGAGTCATTGTTGTCTATGATTGCAGAAGGTATAAAACTTTTTATACCATTGCTTAGTAGGCTGTAGTTTGCTTTGGAAAAGTTTTTTAGGTTTTTGCTCCTGTGGTGGTGACAGATTCAGTAGTTACTTTGAATAAGACTGCTTTATGGTCTGACCTTACCAGGGGGGACATCACACAAGGGGGGGTGCAGGGACCCCTCCCATGTTGATGAGTATTATCTCTGGGAAATTTGAGCCTCTTGTGGGGGTGCAGACCATCTGTTCCAGAGCATTTGTATTGACAAAGTCCAGGAACTTCTGGGTAAGCATAATCATACTCATGTATGTCACCCAGTCAATGGAAAGATAGTTGAAATCTCCCATGACTAAGGTGTTGGGCTGTATGACGAGTGACTCCAGTAAGTCCAGGTAGGCAGTGTGCTTTTCTTGGTTCATGGTAGGGGACCTATAGCTAGCAATGATGTGGCAGGGTACTTTGCCTATAGTTAATTGGACATGGAGTAGTTTGAGGGACTCATACTGTTTGACCAGTCCTGAAGTGTACTTGGCTTTAATGAAGATGGATACACCTCCACCTTTGGTTCTCTGATGCTCATTTTGAGGTCTGAATGTGTGGAAGACATTGTAGCTTCCTGTGGATTTGAGCTATGTCTCGGTGACTGCATAGACTCAGCATCTTCCAAGGTGAATTGTGCTACCAGGGAGTGCAGCTTCATGTTTAGACTCCTAGCAGAACCTTGGGTTTGTCTCAAGTTAATTTTGTTGTTTTGACATTGCCTAGAAAAGGCACTCCTTCTTCATCTCCTTCACTTCTTAATTACTGCATGACTACAGTGCTACTATTCTACACACTTGTATTATTATCTCTCACAAATGTTGTCTAACATATATTAATATATATAATCTATACTCACTGCAGTCATCTCTCAAAGCACTATATATCTCCAACTACTAATAACCCCTAGTGTCTTCTCCTCTGCTACGGTCTGCCTTTTTAAAATAAAGTATTGCACCCACACCAACTTAATCAACAAGTCTTAGCCTTCCCCTATACCAAAGCTGAAATTTAAACACCCTTATGCGTACTCCCTGTGGTCTTTTCATTTGGAAACTTGCGGTGACATCCATCCCAACTCAGGTCCTGCAACCACTCAACAAAATAACAAGTCTGCCACATCCTAAATAGTCATTCCTCAAAGCTATACAGTCTTCACCTATACGCAGCTAACCTTAGAAGTATAAGAAACTAACTTACTGATACGCATGCCTGGGTAGCCTTCTGCTCCCCAGATGTACTAGTAGCCACAGAAACTTGGCTTACACAAGAAATAAAAGATGAAGAAGTCCTAATGCAGGGATATAACACCTTAAGAGTTGACAGAACCATAAAAAGGTGGTGGAGTGGCCATTATCTTCAAGAATACTTTAAACTGTTCTAGGTGTAATATAAGCCTACTCCCACTCTTCATTACTGAAATAATAACATCCTTGCAAATTAATGTTCACAAAAGCCTTTGCATTATAGAAGCTTACTTCCCAGCAGGAAAAAAATATAGTTGCTGCAGAGAACTTCTCTCTTGGGCATCAGGCAACATCTCACTTGAGACAATCATTTTAGGAGACCTGAACATTGATTGGTAAACTATTGATAGTAACAGTCCTTCCAATGCCAGTAATCTCTGTGGTTTCAATCATCTTATTTCAACTCCCACAAGATACATCAAAAACTTTTTATAGCCTCTACCTTAAAATGGATTCCCTCTAATGCTCCAAACAAAATCTTCTCAACAAGTGCCTTACCCCATACCTTTAGTGGTCACCTACCCTTCTTGGCAATAAGGCATCATAAGCCTAAACAAAACCAGCATTGTGACAACCTTGCTCATCTCCTCTCCTCCTTTACCAAGGGCAAATTCATTGTAGCACTAAAATCAGTCAACTAACAGGATCTTCAAACCCTTTTACATGATGAAGCTGAATCTCTGTTCATCTGAATTTTCCTTGGCATTTTAAATGAAGTAGCCCAAGTAAGAACTGAAAGAATTAAATCAGATCCAGCACCCTGGCTCTTAAAAAGTACTAAATTGCTTTTGAAAGAGAAAGAAATAGGCTGGAAAGTGGAGTCAAGTTAAAACCAGAGCAGTCTCTCAATTCTATAAATATCTTATACACTACAATAAATATTGAAACAAAACTGATTTAAAAATCTACTATATTAAAATACAGGCATCAGCTTATCACAACCTCAAAGCTTTTTGCATAGTAATCAACTAGCTTTTAAAACCCAGTACATGAGCAACACACACCTACTTCATCTAACCAAACTTATGGTATAGCCAATGAATTCAATACCCACCTCATCCAAACAGTAACCTCTCTTATTAAACCCTCTGTATGGGCAGACACTGTTTTTTCTCCTCCATTGTTAGCCCCCAAAATATTTGCACTTAAACCAGTCTCAATTTCTATAATCAAAAATGTTTGCTAAGCTTAAAATCTACAACCCTTGCCCCTAATAACATATTATCTGAGTATTTAAATATTGCAATTGATACCCTAATCAACAACTCCATCATCAAAAGCTGTGTCCCAACCCTATAAAAAAGGTGCTATGTTCTTCCTCCCCATAATGGTGGAAACTCAAATGAGCACTCAAACTTCAGGCCTATAGCTATACTGTCCTCACTCCTAAAAATTCTGGAGAATTGTATCCAGTCACAAGTTTTCATCTTTCTTATTGACAACTGCCTCCTTTCCCCTATACAGCATGGTTTCCAGTTTTTTCATAGTACACTTACATCTCTCTTTAGTTTTATAATAACTGTTAACCACTATAAAAACTCTGGAAACTTAGCTTCAACACTTTCCCTAGATTTATCCAAAGCTTTCAACATGGTATCCCACCAGAAATTGCTTCAAAAATGACCTTACCTGGGAATATATGAAACTGCATTATCTTGGTTCTCCAACTACCTCTCAAACAGACAACAGGCAATAAAAGGGCAAAAATGACATCTCCTCTTTCCTTCCCATTACAGCAGATGTCATTTAAAGATCAATTTCAGGTCCCCTGTTGTTCAATATTTCAGTAATGATTTTCACCTAGCTTCTAAACAAGCCACTATCTTACAGTACTCAGATGACTCAACACTCATCCATTCTGCTAAAAGCATAGATAAATTACAAAAACTTTCTGAATAATTTTCTCCACCATACAGGCCTGGCTGTCTGATACACAGGTGCTCCTAACCCAAAAAAATAGTGCTTATTCTAATAAATCAAACTATGCTGCTAGAAGTCACTATTGGCAAAACTTAAAAATGTTATCATTGCATAAAACAAGCAGTAAAAAACAGCCACAAAACCCTATGTTCACAGTAAAGAGACAAACAGTCTCACATATAATGCCAGAAAAAGTATTACTCAATCCCTTTTCATCCCTGCACTACTTTATTCTGCTGCCATCTTGATTAACCTGCAATCCACTCAACCTTCACTCTTGGAGCAGTGCTATAATAAGGTGGCTAGATTTTCCACCAATCATCATTATAGGACATATCACTTTCTTGCCTTAAAAAGTTGTTAGAGCTAAGGTATTATCTTACACTTTCTCAACTCGTCACTTCCCACAAACTCTTCTACTATCAAGACAAATGCCCTAGTTTGAAATATACTCTCAAGCTGTATAAACCAAATACACTGACACGCTGGTGACTCTTTGTACTCCTCTTATACATCTTTGTACTCCTCTGTCCAAACAAAAATGTTGAACTCCCTTCCTCTCACATTAAGAAACACAGTAAACACCAACCCTTTTAAAGCACAAACAAAAGATACCTGAAGAATAACTGACTCTGTACTTGCACAACTCTTGAGTGATAAATATCCTGTTCCTAACTTTTTGTCTTATTCTTCCCAAGTGCTATATCCTTAATTACTGGTCAGACATATCTTCCATGTCCTCTATATCTTCCTCTTCTTCCTTCTACCTACCACAAAACATCATCTTTCACAACTTAATACTAACCTTCCATTTCATCATTTTCTCTCCTTCTGCTATGTTCATTTGCAAATATGTTTCATAGCTTTTGCATGATGCTACTGCTAATTAATGATACTCTGTTTAAATTGTGTATATCTATTGATTATTTGCATACCTCTGTTTACTTTGTTCTTGATGTAATGTTGTCATTTTTCAGGAGCTTTTCTCACTGGGCTTCGGCTGAAAGGTGTCAGAATATCTTGATAAATGCAATATATAAATAAATAAATACATACATACATACACTTTGAGTTTCCTCCAAGGGGAATAACTGCTTGGATTAACTGCTTGAAATCTACAAGAGGAGCTGAAAACTAATCATTCTATTTAAGGTAAGGAAAAAAAAACTTTCAAAATTTTCTTGCGACACCTGTCACAACAGACTAGTGTATGAGGATGTTTGCATTTATAAGCTTGGCAGTGCCTGAATTGCCCACTCCTTACTCATATTTAAATCCTTTACTTCATCCCATTCTTTTTCTCTTGTGACCTTACTAGTGATCATTACAAGATCATATTGTGAAGAGCCTCCTTTTGATTGAGAATTAGTTATACTCCCACTTTGCTTTCCCACACACCATTTGGACAATGTAATACAATTGCAAATATTTCTATACAAGTAACTAGCTAATAGTGCAATACAAAGTAACTGTAAAAAGAAAAAAATGGAAGCCAAGTGGCATATTTGAAAAGAACCCTTGCTAAACAAAAAAAAAAAAAAAAAGAAAGAAGAAAAACACACCACACAAATAATCCATGTCAAAGTTAAAACTAGCCCTGGTATTCAAAAATATTTAGTGACTTGGGGAAGCCTTAGCTTGGAAGTTTCCCCATTGCACTAAGATTTTCTGATTCAGACATCACTCTTCCACTATGACATTCTACTCTTGGGACCCTCAGTGTGGATGGAACTCACTCAAGTATGTATGGTTCAGGTTAGTTCAGCAAAGATGTGGGGGTGGGGGTGTTATATGTGTTGACATGTGCATGTGTGTCTTTAGTTGCATGAATGAAGCTGCATGATTTTGTCTGTGTCTGCATGTGAAAGCATGTGTGTGTGAATCTGTGTGCATGTGTGTGTGTGTGTGTGTGTGTGTGTGTGTGTGTGTGTGTGTGTGTGTGTGTGTGTGTGTGTGTGTGTGTGTGTGTGTGTGTATGTGTGTGTTTAGGGGTGCCTTCGCTAAAGCGAAACATGGACTGTTAGGAAGAAGAGTAGCATGTGTGAGGATTAAGCAACAACCCACGGCTGGGAGTGGGTAATGGTGGATTTACCCATGGTTGGTGTGGTTTAGTCACGGTCATTGGTCTTAAATAATGTCATTGTATAATGCCTCCGTGCTGTCCTTCTACAGTTTTCCAGTATCCTGGGGCATTTCTAATGTACTGCACATGCATGTGTTCCCACACGTATGCAGTACATCAGTGCTGTGCAGAGGCAACAATGGAGAAAGAAAGATCTCCATTGCTTTTTTTAAGATATCTCGCTATGTTATACGAGTTGAAGAACTAGAGATATCTTTAAAAAAAAGCAGTGGAGATCTTCCTCTGTCCATTGAAAGAAAAATCTCCATTGTTTTTTTTATGATACCTCGCTATGTTATACGAGTTCTTCAACTCGCATAACATAGTGAGATATCTTTAAAAAAGCAACAGAGATCATCCTTTCTCTATTGATACCTCTGCAGAGCAAAAAAAAGTAAAAGAAAATCAGGAGATATACTTACAGAAAAAGTCCAGGCAACCGGACCTTTTACCATTAGTATGTTTTCGGATTTAGAAAGTGCACACTGGTTGGGCTGGCCAATCTGCATGCTCATTTCTGAATATTAATGGCCAGTCATTGTATAATATTAGATATTGCATGACTGGCTGAAGTTTTGCAAATACTTGCAAATAATGGTAAATGTCCATGTGTTATATATGCCAGCATGACTAGCTATAAAATATTGTAAATAATTTTACGTTTTTTTGATTATTACTTTGATTTATGTAAGATGTCTGGATCCGTGTTCTGGCTGACCGAATGTACATGTTTTTTAAAAAAGAATTCTGAAAGTAGGCTATGCCAGTCAACTGACCTAGATGTGATTTCATTGTGTGCGAGAGCTGAAAGGAATAGAATCTCTACAGCAGTTTTGTTTACTTTTTAAAGTCTGATATGAGAGTGTAGAATTCTCATAAAAGCTGTCTGTGACTCTTTTTTTAAAAAATTCTGCTATAAAAGCAGGTTCTGAATCAGCTTTTGTGGTAGTTATCAGTCGTTGTTTTCCAGATCAATAGTTATCACTAAGAGTTTTCCAGAACTGTTCAGCAGAAATAATATGAGTTTTTATTTTAGTCACTGAGGACCAGAGCATCATCTTGCTGTGCTGAGTTAATTAGATTAGACAGGGACAGTTAATCTTTATACAGTTAGGGAGCTACAGTTAGATAGTTAATGTTTTTCTATAATCAGTGTGAAACCTATCCTAGAGTGCTAATTTTATAATTTCTCTGTGTGAAACTCTGGTTTATTGGAATCAGTTATTCAGTGTATATATTTTTTAAATCATTTTATTTATTAAATATTTTACTACTTTTTATTGTGGCTGGTTATTTAGAAAGTACTTTTAATAACCTGAGAGTCTTTATGCTTATTGTGATAACAACAGTGCCACTCCAAAAAGCCTTACTGCTTGGATTATATGCAACTTTTTATATCAATATTTGTTTTACCCAATATAACTGAACACCCCTTTTAAAGGATATTGTGGTATTGGACTGGTGGCAGCTGTTATCTTGTAATTTGTGAAAGAGGACATAGCAAGTAAATCTGTGCCAGTATTTCCCAAGACTGTTTGTATGTGTGAATATCAAATATGTAAGAGTGAGTGTGTCAAATACCTACAATTGGGACACAGTGCTCTGCAGTGGCTAGTGTGAAGACTCATTTGAGGACCTGGAGTAAAGCATACAGTCCAGTCCCAGGTCTGTAGCCTGTTCCCAGTCTACTCTTACCAGAAATTGTGTATTTCTATCCCTGCTTTCAGTGGTACTCCCTTACCAGAGACAATAGTAAGGAATGAGGCTCCTTAGTTACTGCCCCAGATTTAAGTGGGGTTGTCACAGCATGGCCAAGTCTGACAATGCTATTGTGTGATTCAGAGACATCCTAATTAACCAGTATGTGGTTATTCTCCTTGTTACTATAGTTGTCTTTCAATTGTGTTTTCTCTATGTTGAGTTACTTTACCCAGGGATGCTGCTAGGATGTGACAAATGGTGTTAGGGGTCTTAGTGCATAAGCAACATTCAGAATTGCAGTCAGGACTGTAACACTTCAGTGCTCAGTCTGTGGTATAAACTGTAGGAATCATCATGCTACAATTTAAAAAGAAAATGAGAAAGAGCTTTTTTGTTTTGGTCTACAAGTACAAGATGAGGGGACCTTGTTTCCCCTCAACTTAAAGCTGATGTGGGGGGCACCAGATTGAGAAATAGCACAGGGTACCAGAATAATTAAGCTACAACTCTGAATTATCATCCCACATTGGGCAGTTAGCACTAGCAGTGAACATATTTCTGAATCCCTGGGCAGGTATTCACTAGCAGTGCACATTTCCCTGAATGCTAATTTTAAATAGGTTGGATATTATTTTAGATAAAGTATGAATAAACTTTCTGAGCTAAGTTAAGAAAACTTGCAAGGTAACAATTATTTGATTTAGTTTAACAGGTGTCTCATACTTACAGAAAATACTCACTGTGTTTTGAAAATAACTTAACACATGAAGGCAACATGCAGTGCAATATACATACAGAATACTGAAGCTAATCTTTCTACACGGCCCCACAAAGATAGCATATACCAGTATCTAATATCATACATGCAGAGGTTTGGAAGAATACATTCAAAAAAGCCTACCTGGTATAAGAAGAAGACATAAACTCAACAAAACTAGAACCACATATATGTAAAGCATTACACGCACTGCTTTCTCACCACAGCAATTTAAATGTACCTGGTCACCATATCATAACAGTGTAAAAAAATCCATAATACATTTTATTTATTTATTTATTTATGTATTTATTCTTTATTGAGTGAGTTAGTCCCACTGGACTAGTGGCCTCTTTCCAGGGGAGACCAAGGTGGTATTTATATTACTTGAAGAAATTTGACCAGGGCATCAGGGAACTTCCCCTACCCATTATATGAGTGATTGTATGGGGACCTAATTCAGTGGGCATGACCTATCTTCTGTTATGAGCATGAAGGCAGCTTAGAGAAGCTTGAAGTGTAGAGCAGAAGGAGAGCACAGTAATCACTATGGAGGATGAAAACGCTATTACTCAAAGAGATGAGGAAGGAGTTGGAAGATGCAAGAAAGGAGGAGAATGGCAGATGTTGTGTGAATGGAGCAGTAGGAGAAAAGGAACAGGAGGAAACCAGCATGGTGCTGGGTTCAGAGGATATCTTTAAATGGAATCTGTTCTCAACAGATATTTCTACATCAGAAGGCTTGCAGGATGTCTACTTAAAAGAGTCAATAAACCAAAGTGAACCACAGAATGAAAAGGCAGCATTGTTTGGAGAGTTAATGGCCAGGATTCAGGAGAAGAATTCACAGGTGAAAAAAGAAGAAAAAAGATTGTATGCACAGACAGTGAGAGAAGGGAAAAGAAGGGAAGGAAAAAAGGCAGAAGTTAAAAGAAAATTTTGTGTAAAGGTAAGCAGTAAGAAAGACAAGGAATTAGACAGGTATGAGGTAAAGGGCAGCATCATAGCACCACTGGGGATAGAAGCCAGAGAGTTAAGAGCCTTTATTTGTATTAATAAGGATACATTTTGTGATATTTATTTTGAAGAGGCTCAACATATGGAAAAGTTTTTAGAACAGTATGATTAAAAAAAAAAGACATTTATCCTTGGAACCTATATGTGATACAGGCTTTTTGTAGAGAAGCCAAGAAGGAAGTGCATGTGCAATTTAGAACTGAAATTGAAAGAGATGATTTAAAAGAACATTTAAAGACTATATGTAGAGACGTCATACATGTAATAAAAATATATGATAATAGAGGTTTATGGACTGGGGGTTGGGAATGTGGTGTAATATTGAAAATGCAAGTTGAAATATTGTACATTTACCAAATATAATTAATATTGATGGTAAGAAAGGCATGGTGAGATACAGGGGACAACCCAAGATGTGTTTTATGTGGCAATCTTAATCACTTAATTAGTAATTGTGACAAATGAAAATGTTTTATATGTGGAAAAGGGGGTCACAAAGCAAATAAATGAATGATATCAAAGTCGAGAGAGAGTATGAATGATGTAAAAGATTAGGAAACAAATGAGGAAGAAGAAATAAGCAATACAAGTGATGAAGGTGAAAATAAATGGGTAAAAGTAAGAAGCAAAAGAGGTTCCATAGGTAAAAGACTAAAAGACAGAAAATGTAAGTTCAAGAAAGGAAACGGATGAAGATAAAATTCATTCATTATAGTGAGAATATTAGCCATTAATTTCAACACCATGAAGAGTATTCATCACAGGTTAGGAGTGTTAGAATGGTGTATGACATTAGATAGGGATATCATAGCATTTATAGATATTAGAATAATAGTAGATAAAGAAAGAAAACAAATAAATGGTTTAAAGGAAGGCAAAGTAATTTGGAATTTAGGTAGTGAAAAATGTTCTAGTATAGTCATCCTATGTAAAGAATGGATAGATATTTTAGACTATAATATAGTACTTATTGGAAGAATAATAATATTAGATATAAGGTGTAAACATCAAGTGTATAGAGTAATTTACACTCTATGCAGAAAAATAATGGATCATGTAAATTTAAACATGCAAGTAATCATAATGAGGGACTTCAATTGTGATTTAAGACAAAGACATGAAGAAGGAGCAGATGCTAAAGTAATTCTAGATATAATTAAATATAACGACATGCATTTATGGGAAAATAAGAATTGGACATACAAAAGAAACAATTTAAGAACCAAAACTGATTATTTTATATTTTCAGACAGTTTGATTTTACAACATCAAGGATGTAGAAACACAGGATTTTCAGACCATGTAGTTATATTGATAGAAATACAAGAAAGAAAGAATTACATAAAATAGGTAAAGGAATAAAAATAATTAGTGAATCAGAACTGGATGAACAGGCAAAAGATATAATGCTACAACTATGGCAAGATCATATAGGAATGAGAGAATTGTATAAAGACTGGATGACCCGGTGGATCAGTTTGAAAGAATAATACAGAAAAGAGGTATTAAAATGGCAAAAATTGAAAACATTACAAGAGTTTGATGTATGTAAGGAAATTAGTAACTAAGTATTCAGAATAATAGCAAGTAACAGGGAAGAATTTATAAAAAAAGGAAAGAAAGCTATATAAATAAACAAAGACAATATTAAAATAAGAGTGTTTAAGCAAACATATTTTCTTGCATTGAAAGAAAGAAGTAGCAGCATACTTAAGTAAAATCCTTAAAAAAATACAAGAATAATTAGAGAATTAAATTATGGAACGGGTGGCATAGTAAATACACAAGAAGAAATTATGAAAACAATTAATGAATATATAGTAGAAACATTTCAATAAGTGACATATTAAAAGATAAATGGGAATTAAGTTAAATGAACACAGTAAAAGGATGGAATAAATGATTACAATAATAGAATTAGAAAATGTACTTAAGACAGTAAATGTTGAATCAGCTACAAGGATAGAAGGAATTGAATACTTAATGTATAAAAATATGCAAGAATAACAAAAAGAATATTTCGTAGAAGTTATGAATGAATGGTTTGAAAAAGGTATAAATGATGAGAAGATATGTTTAGCAGAAATTAAATTCATATGGAAAAGGGAGAAAAAATGAATAAAGAAATTGGAGACAATTAGTACTAAATATAGATTATACAATTTTCATAAATATAATAGAAAAAAGAATATCAAATAAATTTAATAAGCTGTTATATGAGACAATCTTTGGAACTAAAAGTAGAGGAAGTCAAGATCTATTAATATTAATAAGAGAACTGGTAGATGACATAAAGAGAAAAACAGAATTAAAAATATTAATAGGAGACGTAACTAAAGCTTTTGACAAAGTTCAACACAAAGCATTGTGGAAAATGTTAAAGGAATATAATATACGTGATAAAATAGTAAATGTTCTGAAGTCAGTTTACAAAGAAAACAAAGTAAGATTATTAGCCAATGGATAGATAAATGAAACTATAAGGCTAAGAAGTGGTATTAAACATGGATGTCTAAACAATAGTATCTTATTTGCATTAATTATGAATGCAGTGGTCACTGAGATTAATTTGACATTGGAAAAAGCTAGATATCAGACACCAGAAGGAATTATGATTTCAGTTATGTTACGTATTCAGATGATTTAGTGTTAGCAGTTAAAAATACAGAATGGATGAAAGCAGCCACAGAAATGCTTATTAAAGAATTGAAGATGTTAGCATTGACCATTGATAAAGAAAAAAGTAAAGGATGAGGATTTGGGGAGAAATGCAGGGCATTAAATTTAATGAAGAAGAGATTGATATCTTAGGGATAAAGTTTGGGAATGAACAATTAAGATTGCAGCAATGAAGAGATATGATAGTTAAGATATGAGGCATCTGCATATTTTGGAAAAAAATTAGGTTGTCATATAGGAAAAAGGCATGTTTAACTAATTCTATAATATTAGGTAAAATTGCCTATTTAGCTAATGTATGTACAATTCAATTAGCATTAGAAAAGGATATAACGAATGTAATGTTTATGCTAATTTGGGGGTCAAGGTTAAACCCAGTGAAAAGAGGCATTCTTTATGTAAACAATAATGAGCTTTGAAGAATGAACAATTAAGGACTGAACAATGAGGAGGGTTGAGCTTGTTACACCCAAATTTATATGTTTTTTTTTTGTTTAATTTGTATAAAATCTTAGTAAATATGAAAGAGAAAGAAATAAAGAAAATTTACTAACAAAAATCATAGAAGGGAAATATAAAGCAATTTGGGAAAAGTTGGAAAATTAAAAAAGGAGCAAAAAAAGTTAATTGTATGGATATATAATTATATCAAGAGAAAATCTTGTTATGGAAAATTGATATAGGAAAGATTAAAAAAATAGAATGATCTGGTATGAAAATATAATGGAGAAATTTATTATATTTATTCTTGGAAGCATATAAGTGAAGAGAAAATTAAAGCAGTACAATGAGAATTAATAAATGTAAGAAACATGTAGAATGTGCAGTTTTTTTTGTGGAGATTATCAATAACTACATTACCAGTTAAGGCTAACATGCCATATAAGACAATAAAAGATAGAATTTGTTTACATTGTGGTATTAGAGACAACTGAACATGTTTTTATAAAGTACAAAAGAACATTTGAACTGTGAGTGGAAATATATGATAAAGGACAGTTAAAAGAATTGGAGAACATTGAATGTATTAATATGGACATGACTGAATATTAGAATTATAAAAATATAAAACAAAAGGACATTAACAAATTGTATGCAAATGTTTTGTATAATATGGATAATATGGAACAAAAGAATTAATGAATTAAAATACGGTGGAAAATGGTTATTACCAGAGATTTTGAAGAAGGTAAGATTTCTGGATGTGGAAAAAAGAGGTGGGGTGAATTAAAAAATTGAAGATTTAATATAAATGTAAGAATCGTTATAAATATTGTAAATATTGTAAATAATGTAAATATATGTTAGAAAGATATATATAAGATGTATATATTTGTTAACTGGAACAAATTTAAATCCCTTTTCAAAAACTACAAATTGTGTTTCTGTCACTGGAATAGCCAGTATAGTTGAAAATTGTAAAACCATTTCTGGTATTTATAATACCAAACTCATCCTCTGAAATTACATTTCTATCTAAACTTTGTTCTAATATCTGGTATTCTTGTTTTTGTTCCAGTATGTTCTCTGTCCCCTCTGGGGCCTCCCCCTGGGGGTCTCTTGCCCTCCTAAAAAATTATTATTACTTTGAAGGTTCCGATCCCTATTCTGAATCCTTTTGGATCTCCTTAACTGGGGAAATTCTTGATCGAAAACTTCATCTGAATCATCATGGTTATAATTATTATTCTCCCCCCCCCCATTTCCCATTTCATGACTAACTGAATTAACATTGTTACTGTAGTTAATATAATTCCCTGTTCCATCCATTTCCAAACTCTCCCCATAATAACTTTGTGGAAGTGCATACGCTTCTTTTTGTCTATACTCAAATTCATCTCTTTTTAATTTTTGTTGTTTCCTTATTATATTATCCTTGACCTGTTGTTCGATTTTCTTAAAAATATTGTCATGCTTAGTCTCAAAATTCACAAAACTTTCATTTAAAATATCATCATTTAATTTATTAACTTCTCCCAAATAGGAGTTAATTTTACTATTATTAACTTTAATTATAAAATGCAGCAATTCTATACCATGTCTGTCAAACATCGTTAAGAACTCATCCAATTCTGTTTGTCCTACTAACAGTCCATTTGGAAATTGGGCCATTCTTAAACCTTTAGGTATTCTTTGTACTTTTATGCACTCAGCAAGGTACGCCTTGTCTGTTTGCAAATTACATACCTTGCTCATCTTTTGTTCAAATTCCTTAAAGCATTGCTGTATATCCACTATTTTCACTTGCCGCCCCTGGTTAGTTAATAAAAGTTCCTCCCGTACCCAGCATTTGAATCTCTTTCTCCTGTTGTCATCTTGCTGTGTAGCACTGTTGTAAACTGGCTGTCCCCAAGGAATATTGTTCATAGGTGTAAACTCATCACTTGCTTCATGACCTTCTCCATTCGGATCTAAGGAACGTGTGTTTGTCATGCGCAGTGTTGCCTACGTCATCGTTAAGGTAGATGGAACAAGTAGTTTATCCAAAGTACTCTGCAACTGCTGGTACTGTAAAGTCATAAGTTTCACTAATTGCCCAACATTATCATCCTTATTGGAGTCGCTGGCAATCACAGGGATGACCTGGTGATTATTTACAGTACTAGATTCATTCAGAGTATCCATAATGAATCAACTGTAAAGGTTAATTCAATAAATTATATTTCCAAAACGGAGCAAGGAGTGGAATGTTTGTACCTTGCTCACAAAAAGAACCAACTGTGAAACACTCGAGCAAAATGATTGGAATAATCATCAAAACTCAAAAAAAAAACTTATCCTGGTACAAAACTCACAGCTCCACAGCAAATAGTCCAAAAAAATTAAAAGTTATTCCAAAGTACATAAAAGATCAGCTTGACCACAATAGTAGAAATGCTGTAAATCCAAACAGTAATGAAATAAGTATAGTTCGACCACAAAAGTAAGAAAGCAGTAATCCCAACAGTAATGTAAGCGGTTTCATCTGTATTCTTATCAGACTTTATCAAACTGCTGATCTGCTGCAACATGGTTGTTTTATACAATTCTAATTAGTTGTTGTTGTTGTATCTTTCGGCATTTCCCGGTTAGGGGTCGCCACAGCGGAACACCAGTCTGTTAATGATTGGCAGTAGATTTTTATGTACCAAGTTGCCAGCTCTGACACACAACCTTCAACGAAGATACACCCATTCACACATGACTCCACACAGAAGGCGCTTTAGCTGAGAATTGAACAGGACAACGTCTTACTGTGAGGCGACAATGCTACCGCAGCACCACTACCTATCCTATTAATATTTAAAACCATAGATCCTAATAAACAATATATCATCTCTCTACATAAAAAACTACTATTATACAATATTAATATAAAAAAAGCAAATGCTGTATGTGAATATAAACTGAGACTAATAAATACAATAATAATTACAAAAATGCATAAATATAAATGTCTTTATAATTTTCTGGCTCTCTGTTTTAAAACTGGTCGGATGGACAAATAATCATTTATACCTGGGGCTTCTATGGCATTCAAAGTTAACTGCCAATACAATTCCCTGGTTTTTATTTCATTTCCCCAGTCTCCCCCTCTAATATTCATTTTAATTATTTCTAAAATGCCAAACTTGAAACAGGTAAAATCAGAGCATATATAAACACACATGAGCTATGGATACGCAGAATAAGAATGATGCCCTCTTTAAACATTCACAACTATGCTGTAATTCATATCAGAAAATTATAAAGACATTTATATTTATGCATTTTTGTAATTATTATTGTATTTATTAGTCTCAGTTTATATTCACATACAGCATTTGCTTTTTTATATTAATATTGTATAATAGTAGATTTTTATGTAGAGATATGCTATATTGTTTATTAGAATCTGTGTTTTTAAATGTTAATAGGATACTAATTAGTATTGTATAAAACAACCATGTTGCAGCAGATCAGCAGTTTGATAAAGTCTGATAAGAATACAGATGAAAGCGCTTACATTACTGTTGGGATTACTGCTTTCTTACTTTTGTGGTTGAACTATACTTATTTCATTACTGTTTGGATTTACAGCGTTTCTACTATTGTGGTTGAGCTGATCTTTTATGTACTTCGGAATAAATTTTACATTTTCTGGACTATTGGCTGTGGAGCAGTGAGTTTTGTACCAGGATTGGTTGTTTTTTGAGTTTTGATGATTATTCCAATCGTTTTGCTCGAGTGTTTCACAGTTAGTTCTTTTTGCGAGCAAGGTACAAACATTCCACTCCTTGTTCCGTTTTGGAAATATAATTTATTGAATTAACCTTTAAGGTTGATTCATTATGGATACTCCAAATGAATCTAATACTGTAAATAATCACCAGGTCACCCCTGTGATTGCCAGGGACTCTAATAAAGATGATAATGTTGGGCAGTTATTGAAACTTATGACTTTACAGTACCAGCAGTTGCAGAGTACTTTGGATAAACTACTTGTTCTATCAACCTTAGCGACAATGCAGGCAACACTACGCATGATGAACACAAGTTCCTTAGATCCAAATGGAGAAGGTCGTGAAGCAGGTGATGAGTTTACACCTATGAACAGTATTCCTTGTGGACAGCCAGTTTGCAACAGTGCTACACAACAAGATGACAACAGGAGAAAGAGATTTGAACACTGGGTACAGGAGGAACTTTTATTACCTAACCAGGGGTGGCAAGTGAAAACAGTGGATATACAGCAACGCTTTAAGGAATTTGAACAAAAGATGAGCAAGGTACGTAATTTGCAAACAGACAATGCGTACCTTGCTGAGTGCATAAAAGTACAAAGAATACCTAAACATTTAAGAATGGCCAAATTTTCAAATGGACTGTTAGTAGGACAAACAGAATAATATGAGTTGTTAACAATGTTTGACAGACATGGTATAGAATTGCTGCATTTTATAATTAAAGTTAATAATAGTAAAATTAACTCCCATTTGGAAGAAATTAATAAATTAAATGATTATATTTTAAATGATGAAAGTTTTGTGAATTTTTAGACTAAGTATGACAATATTTTTAAGAAAATCAAACAACAGGTCAAGGATAATATAATAAGGAAACAACGAAAATTAAAAAGAGATGAATTGGAGTATAGACAAAAAGAAGCTTATGTACTTCCACAAAGTTATCATGGGGAGAGTTTGGAAATGGATAGAACAGGGAATTATATTAACTACACTAACACTGTTAATTCAGTTAGTCATGAAATGGGAAATGGGGGGGGACAGAATAACAATTATAATTATGATGATTCAGATGAAGTTTTCGATCAAAAATTTCCCCAGTTAAGGAGATCCAAAAGGATTCAGAATAGGGATCGGAACCTTCAAAGTAATAATAATTTTTTAGGAGGGCAAGAGACCCCCAGGGGGAGGCTCCAGAGGGGACAGAGAACATACTGGAAAAAAAACAAGAATACCAGATATTAGAACAAAGTTTAGATGGAAATGTAATTTCAGAGGATGAGTTTGGTATTATAAATACCAGAAATGGTTTTAGAATTTTCAACTATACTGGCTATCCAGTGACAGAAACACATTTTGTCTTTTTTGAAAAGGGATTTAAATTTGTTTCAGTTAGGAAACCCAGTTTAGCAAAAATACTAACAGACCTGAAATTATATACAAGGAAATTAAACCCTCAACTATATTTTAAGCAAATGAGGAAAGAATATAATAGTAAAAATAGAAATTTAAGGAAAAAAAGTTTATTTAAACCCCCCATTAAACCCGGTAGTGGCTCACTTTGAAAACATATGTCAAAGGGAAATTTGTAAAGAATATCAGGACTATAAAGAGGATTATTATAACCTTACAAGGGAAGAAAAAACCCTATTAAACACACTGAGAGGGTCCAATACAGTGTGAGTGATGAAGCCAGATAAGTGGGGGGGGGGTAGTGTTGGTAGATACAACGGATTATATAAATGAGATTACAAATATGTTACAAGACATAGAGGAATACTCTGTAGCTTCTAGGAATGAGGTTAATGTAGCCCATAGAAGATTACAGATGTACTTAGAAGACAGTCTTATGCAAGAAGTTATTAATGAGGAAGTGTTTAACTTCTTGCAGAGTCAGTTTACATTTATTCTGACTGTCTTCGGTACACCTAAGGTACACAAAGATATTGTACACCCCCCATACAGGTTGATTTTAGCAGCTCAAGGGAGTTCTACGTACCCATTAGGTGTCTTTATAGATAGATTATTAAAATATACCTTACAAGAGATTGATTATGTGTTAAAAGATTTGTGGGATTTTTTAACTTGAATAAAACAAGAATTTTGCACAGAATGTACAGGTTTTTCCACTATAGACGTGGTCGATCTTTTTGGATCCATCTCCCATGAATTGGGACTGGAGTTATTTCAAGAAGCATTACTAACATATAGTAATCTAAGTAACACTATAATTAATTTTATTGTGCAAACCATGGAATGGGTATTGAAAAACTATTTTTTTGTATTCTAAGAAAAATATTACAAACAACTAAAAGGGGTAACGATTGGTTCCAGTTGCACCCCCATCTTTGCTAATTTGCTAATGAGTATGTGGGAAAAGAAGTATATTTTTCAAACAGAATTTCCAAAATATTGGATATTATATGTCCATTTTTGGATGATGTGTTTATACTTTGGAGAGAAGATATGAGTAAAGCATTGGAATTTGAGAGATTTATTAATAATATTTGTGATTACTTTAAGTTCACACATACTTACAATGTCAATAGCATAGATTATTTAGATGTAAGGTTGACTTGAAATGCAGAAAATAATTGTTTTGAATCTAAAGTTTAAAGGAAACCCGCGTATTCTAATAGTTTTTTGAGATTTGAAAGTCAGCACCCACTATATATTAAAAGAAATCTGGTACATGGTCAGATGATCAGAGGGGCTAGAATGTGTTCAACTTTGGAGGGGTTAACAAGTGAGTTGACACTGTTGACCCAGATGTTTGAAAATAGAGGATACCCTAAGGATTGGCTGTTGAAATACAAAGAAGAAGTTATAACTGGGTGGGGTAACAGATTTATTCCACTATTAGGATAAGAACTGTTTGTTAAGTTTCCTGAAGGTAATCAGATAGATAGGTTTACTCACTCTGTGGTGATAGAATACAGTTCCACTGGACGGCAAGTGCAGAAAATCCTAACAAAACACTGGGTGATTTTGGAAGGCAATGAAGATTTTGCAGACTTGTTAGGCAAAAGCCCACTTTTCACTAATAGGGTGGGCAATAACATGAAATGTTTATTAGAACATCCCACACAATTGAGAATAGACAGACCCACTATTAAATGTGGTAGATGCAATCCATGTTCACTAATTTTGGAAAATATTTATCTTTCGGCTTTTCTTGGTAAGGGGACGCCACAGTGGAACTCCGGTCCACTAATGATTGGCAGTAGATTTTTACAAAATTCCAAGGTGCCAGCTCGATGCTCAACCTTCAACGAAGGCACGCTCATTTACACACGCATGTCTTTCGAACGCTACCCAACCGTGGGGAGGACATGCAGACTCCACACAGAAGGCACTCCCAAGCCCAGCCGAGAATTGAATGGAAGAACCTCTTGCTGTGAGGTAACAATGCTACCGCCGTACCACCGTGGCCAAAGAGAACGGACACTTACAATCAAATTAGCTGGGGGCAATTGCCAAGCAAGAGGGGTGATATACATAGCTTTATGCCAAAGTTGCCATTGTTATTATGTGGGGAAAACAGAAAGACCCCTTAGACAAAGAATATATGAACACACATACGCAATGGATACACAGAATAAGAATAATGCCCTCTTTAAACATTTACAACTATTCTCTGATTTTACCTGTTTCAAGTTCGGCATTTTAGAAATAATTAAAAGGAATATTAGAGGGGGAGACTGTGGGAATGAAATAGAAACCAGGGAACTGCATTGACAGTTAACTTTGAATTCAATGGAAGCCCCAGGTATAAATGATTATTTGTCCCTCCAACGATTTTTAAAACAGAGAGCCAGAAAATTATAATGACATTTATATTTATGCATTTTTGTAATTAGTATTGCATTTGTCTCAGTTTATATTCACATACAGCATTTGCTTTTTTTATATTAATATTGTATAATAGTAGATTTTTGTGGTCGAACTATACTTATTTCATTACTGTTTGGATTTACAGTGTTTCTACTATTGTGGTCGAGCTGATGTTTTATGTACTTTGGAATACATTTTACATTTTTTGGACTATTTGCTGTGGAGCGGTGAGTTTTAGACCAGGATTGGTTGTTTTTTTAAATTAAAACTGAAATTTACTATTTTGTAGTAACGGACAGCTTAAAAATATTGCAAAAAGGGATAAAAAATACAGGATCTTCAGATCATGTAGTTATATGGATAGAGGTATATGAGAAAAAAGGATTCATAAAAATAGACTAAGGTGTTAAAGGCTTAATGAAAAAGACATAAACAAAGATGACAGAAAAGAGATAAATAAATGATGGAAAGATCATACAAGTGTGAGAATATTTTATGGACATTGGGCAAGTTGGTGGATAACTTTTAAAGAAAAATACAAAAATGATTTTTGGAGTGTCAAAATGAAAAAAAAAGAAGAATAGGGGAAGTAAGTTATACACAATTGACTCAGGAAGTGTTTAAGGAAATAACAAAAAGATAAGAGAATATATTTTGAGAAAGAAAAAGAAATATATGCTATAAATCAATAAAAGATTAGAAGACTGTTATGTAAACAAATATATAGTTTACAAGGAAGAAAAGAAGTAGCACCCTACTTGAATAAATTAGTAAAAAAATGAAAGAATAATAAGAGAACTAAAGAATAATGAAGGAGAAAATATAGCAATGCAAGATGGAATATTAGAGATGTTTAAAAAGCTTATAGAAAAGAATTTTGCAAAGAAGAAGAAGAAAGTAACTCAGAAATGAATAGTTAAAAAAACTAAGTGGAGAAGAGAATGAGAACTTGGAGAAAAATAGAAATGTGAAAGAACTGAATGAAGCATTAAAATATCTTAATATGGCTACAGCTACAGGACTGGATAGAATTGAATATATGTACAAGGATATAAAAAATTGGCAAAAATACTTTTTGTGGAGGTATTAAATGAATGATTAAAGAAGGTATAGTAGATAAACAAATATGTATGGGAATCATGAAATTTATATGAAAAAAGGAGATAAAGATGCTATAAAGAACTGGACACCAATATCATTGAATAATACAGCTTATAAGATATTTATGAGAACTGTAAATAAAAGACTAGCAAATAAAGTAGATAAAATGCTTCATCAAAGAATTTTCAGTAGAAAAGGGAAAGGAAGTCAGGATTTGTTAGATTATGTTATAAATAAAATGGTGGAAGAAAAAATCTGGTAGCATCTCTAACTAAGGCTCATAGGTTCATAGGTTCATAGGTTCATACTAGGCTATCTGCCCGAGGGCATTTACAAGCCTAGCCCATCGTTTTGTGGCTTACGCCACCCCTTTAGTATGGGGAACTATACCCATTATTTTGCAGTGCCTCTGTCGAGCAGTGACACTGAGGTAATCCCTGGGGTATATCTGCGATCTCCCATCCATTGGTCAAGATTTCTCTTGAACAAGGCCAGCGAGGTGCTCTGCCTCACATATACCGGGATTTTGTTCCACAGCATAGGGAGTCTTTGGGTGATGAATCTATCCCTCCAACACATCCTATTAATAGCCGTGTTGAGGTTTAAGTCTCCCGCCCTTGTGGCTCTGATGGATCTAGATTTTTTGAGGTGAAGCATATTCATCAAATCTGGGTTTGACATGGCCTTGTATGTTAGGCAAAGGTCACCTCTGAGCAAGCGTAGCGACTGAATAGAGCTGGAGTTCTTTCAGTCGGGCAGCATAGGACAGATTTTTGAGACCCTTTATCCTTTTGGTGAGGAACTTTTGTGGCCTCTCCAGCTGCTGCAAGTGTCGGGTCAGATACATTCCGAATGGGGCATTGTACTCAATCATTGGTCTGATGAGTGATGAGTAAAGGGAGACCATGACCTCCCTTGATCTAGATGAGAATCCCTTCATGATAAGGTGGGCAATGTAGAAGGTCTTCCTAACTACTTTAGCTACATGGGTGTCGAATGACAGACTACTATCAACCTGGGTCCCCAGGTCCCTGATAACTTCTTCTGTGCTCAGTGGATTGCCACCTATTTGGTATCTAGGGGAAACCTTGTTTTTCCCGAAGGGTATGACTATGCATTTTTTGGCATTTAACTTTAGGCCATGGCTCTGGCACCAGTTATCAGTTTCTGTGAGACCCTTCTGTAGGATATCTGTGTCAGATGTGTTTTCTACTATGGCGCCCAGTTTGCAGTCATCTGCAAACTTTGTCAGCCATAACCCTCCTGTGTTTGCTTGTACTGGAAAAGTAGATGCCAAACAAGAGTGGGCCCAGGACTGAGCCCTGTGGGACACCACTTGTGACAGGCTTTGAGTCTGACATGGCGCCAGCAACTCTGACCCTGTGGGTTCTGTCACTCAGCCAGTTTGCAACCCATCTTGTGATGTATGGGTTAACATTTAAGCTGATGAGTTTTTCAATGATACCCGAGTGGGGTATTGTATCGAAGGCCTTCGCCAGATCGAGGTAGGCTGTATGGACTGCCTTTCCCTCATCAATGGCTTTGGTGACTGTTTCGAAAAAGTCAACCAAGTTTAAAAGGCATGATCTGCCTTTGACAAAGCCAAACTGGGTTGGATCCAAAGTCTGCAAATTCCCTATGTCTTTATTTATGAGGTCCATTATGATCCTCTCCATGGCTTTGCAGATAAGGCTTGTCAAGCTAATGGGCCGGTAATTTCCATGGTCGGTGGAGGCACCGCCTTTGTGAAGTGGGACCACAGTTGCAGTGCGCCACTCCCTGGGTACGTATCCAGAGGTAAGACTTTGATTAAACAGCTGTCCTAGCTGTGGGTTTAATTCCTCATTGAGTTCGTGGAGCACACAGCCGGGGACCCCATCGGGTCCCATGGATGCAGTGTTTTTTGCTTTGGAGAGAGCAGTTCTCACTTGGGCGTTGGAAATGTTTGGGGGGCTGCAATCGTTTGGTATAGATATCTCTCCTTTTGGGGGGGGGAGAAGTTTGCACTGAACCTGTCAGCCAGTATGTTGGCACTGTCTGTAGGATCAGTAATCTTCACATCTTTTTGAACTAGTTCTGAGCATATCTGGGAGTTTCCTCCCAGGTTTCTAACATAGCTAAAGAAGGCCTTATGATTGTCTTTTGAGTCTTTAGCTATTTTTCTCTCAAAATTTGCTTTGGATGATTTTATGAGAGCTCTTAGTTTTTTACTTATAGTGATCAAGGGTGTCTTACCTTTTAAGGATTTTGCTCTATCTTGTAGTAGCTTCCTCCTTTTGTTGTAGAGTTTGTTTATGGCTGGGGTCCACCAGACTGGACGCTTGCCTTTGGTACAAAGAGTCTTTGTTTTGCTTGGGATTGCCTTATCCATGCAGTCCTGCAGGTGCTGGTAGAAGGCATTTGTAAGTGATTCAGCGGCTTGAGTACTGTTTTCCGCCAGCTTGGGGGCCTTAAAGGAGACCACACTAGTCTTTAGAAGTGTGAAGTCGGCTTTCGAGAAGTATTTTACTGTGGTCTTTTTTATTTCAGGTGGGGGTGGGATGAGGACCTCCAGCGAGATTAGTTTGTGATCTGATCTCACCAGTGAGGGGTATACTTCCGGTGTTGAGCATTGTGCTCCCATGTTCGTGATGATGAGATCAAGTATGTTATCTCCTCTTGTGGGGATGGTGACTAGTTGTTCCATGGCATTTGAGTTTATGAATTCCAGGAACTTTTGGGCTAGGGTGTTTGGGCTTGAGTAGTGTTCCCAGTCTATATTAGGGTAATTGAAGTCACCTAGTATGATGGTGTTTGGTGATACATTTATCCCCTCTAGTGTTTTCAGGAAGGCCATGTGAGGTTCCTGAGTTTGTGAGGGTGGCCTGTAACATGCTACAATTTGCAGAGCAGTCTTGCCTATGGTTAATTGCACCTGGATGGTCTCCGATGCATCGTGCGTTGCTACCAATCTTGAGGTGTGGGTGTCCTTGATGAATATGGATACCCCCCCTCCTTTCTTGGTATTGTCTGGATTTTGGGGCCGGAACGCATGATATGAGGTAAAACCTGATAGTGCTGGGGTGCTCTCAGGAGCCTTGAACCAGGTTTCTGTCACAGCACAGACATCGATGTTCTCCATACTGAGAAGGGCCTCGAGTGCGTGCATTTTGAGATTGAGACTTCTGGCATTGAGCAGCATTACCCTTAGTTTTTTTCCTTTTTTGTGTTCTAGGGTGGTAGGTTTAGAATTTGAGCCTTGCCTAAAAAAGGCACTATGGGGGTGGCAAGAGCCTTTGCCAATATCCGGAATCCCAGGGGTGACAGGTGCAAGCCGTCCCTTGCGAAGCAGCGTGGCTTGTCCAGCATGTCATCCCAGGCAGACAGACATTGGATCCATTTGATAAAATACAGTATGAATCTTTATGGGATATACTAGGGGCTTATAACATAAGTTATAAAATAACAAAAGTAATTAAGTCCATATATGAAAGAAATAATGTAAGAATAATCATAAATGGGTGGCTAAGTGAGAAAATCAAAACAGGGTGTGAAATAAGGCAAGGATGCCCAGTGAGCAGTATTATATTTGCTTTAGTGATGAATATAATTGTTAGTAAAATAAATGCAATATCAAATGTCAGAATATAAGATAGATGAAATATAATTATCAATAATATTTACATATGCAGATGACATAGTATTAATGACTAAAAGTAAAGAATAGATGGAAGAGACAATGAAGAAGTTGAAGACAATTGGATTAAGAATAAATAAGGATAAAAGTAAAAGTTTTGGATACAAGGGATATAAACAAGACCTGCAGTTTAATAGAGATATTATAGATATACTAGGAATAGTATTTGGAGAAAATGAGCATAAAAATGGTTCTGCATCACCTAATAGAAATGGCTAAACATTGAACACCATTTCATCGACCACTAAATATTGAACTACCATTTATGCGAATGGCCAATTCACCAATCTTTTCCTGGGGAAATAAGTTGGTAGGCCAACCTGAAATGACACAACACTTCAAACATTGCAAAGTGGGGGGCTTCATCCACCACACCCCCCTAACTAAATGTACCAACTTTGAGATCACACTACAGTGAGGAAAAGGGCAAATTCATGACAATGGCAAAGCTATTTTTTTCCCCTAGGAAAAAAAAATGGTGAATTGGCCATTCGCACAAATGGTAGTTCAATATTTAGTGTCAATGAAACGGTGTTCAATATTTAGCCATTTTGATTAGGTAATATGGACCTAAAAAAAATAATGGGAGAAAATTCTTAAGGAAATAAGAGAGATATGCATTTTTTTGAAGTCATACAAGCAATCATACAGGAAAAATTGCAGTTGATAAATTCTGTCTTACTGGCAAGTTACCATATGTAGCAAGTATGTATATGATACCTACTAATTATGAAAAAGCGATAATGTGTATTTTTTTCTTATTCATATGAGGATCTAGATTGAATCCAGTGAGAAGAGGAGTTTTGTATGTAGATGAAGAAAAAGGAGGATTGGGATTAATAAACCCAATTCTTCATACTGCTTCACTGAACTTATACAAAGCTTTAACAAGTTACAAAAAAAAAAAAAAAAAAAAAAAGAATAAGGATTTAGCAAAATATATTTTGTATGATAAATATAAGAGTTTTGAGGAGAAAATGGAGATAGGGAAAAAGCTGAAATACGGTATGAATGAAGATATAAATGAATATCAAAACTAAATATTTTTTATGGAAGTTAAAAGTGAATATAGTTGAAAGAAATAGGAAAGAATGATATTTGAACATTATGGAAAGAACATTATTTTATCTTTCCTTGGAAATGTTTAGAAATAAAAAGAAAGCTATTTAAATGAGATTTATGTGATATAAAAATGTACGAATGCAATGCAAAGATTTTCTGTGGAGATTATCAATAAGCAAATTGCCTGTAAAGGCTAATATACCTTATAGAAGAAAACAAGAAAGGCTATGCATTTATTGTGGAGCACTCGAATGTGCTAAAGTAAAATGTTATATGAAGAAATATGCAAACATAAAATACTAGATAAAAAAATCAGAGAAACACCAGCATGGCTAAAATAAAACAGTAATTTATTGAATGGATAAGCGTTTTCACTCCTGTATTCGGCACTTCTTCAGATCCACATGCTTGTTTAAACACTGTAGTGCAGTCTGAGAGATGGTATATATAGATAGGGGTGGTGTGGGTAGCGCCATTCAATTAATGATTTTTTGAAGTTATGAACAGAAAAGAAGAAGCAGAAATCATGACAGGAGCCCATAATACAGCATTTGACAGACTTGGACATGAAATCTAACAGGTAATAATGAAAGAATATAATATAATTGAGAAAGTTAGGAAATTATGTATGTCAGCATATAGTAATAATAAAGTAAAAATATTTGTAAATGGCTGGTTAAGCAAAGATATACATATGAAGACATATGGTGTAAGACAAAGATGTCTAATGAGTTGTATACTCTTTGCATTAGTTATAAATGTGACAGCATGTAAAATGAATTACAAAATGAAGGAGGTAGGGTATATAACACCCGAGGGGTTAAGAATTCCAGTTCTGTTAACATATTTAGATAATATTATAATAACTGCAAAAAACAAAATTTGGATAAAAGAAGTAATAATTTGAACAAATGTGATGATAGGGATGGCTTTAAATAAATAGAAAAGTAAAGGTTTAGATGATGCAGTAAAGATTTGAGGTATATTTTACAATGCAGGTATTACATTTGGGAATAAAGATGTAAGTAGAATTCAATGTGTAAAAAAAAAATAATAGAATAAAGCAAATGTGTTGTTTCTGGAGAACATATACATTATTGTTCAGGAAAAAGGCTTAACTGATAAATTCAGTACTAATGGAAAAATAACATACTACGAATTGCATTTAAGTTGCCAACAGTATTTGAAAAGGAATTATTGCAGATATATTTTTTTATTTATATGGGGTTCTAGATTAAATGCAGCAAAAGAGGAATGTTTTTGATGTAAATAAAGAAGAGGGAGATTTAGGGGTAATTAACTCATTTGTATATGCTGCTTCATTAAATTTGTACAAAGTGTTAAAGTGGATAAATGAAAAAAATGACAGATTTGTACTAAAACTGTTTAAATATAAGTATGATAAATTTGGGGGTATGGTAAAAAAGAGAATAAGGTAAAAAGAGTGCATAAATGAAGAAATAAAATGTTACCAGGAAAATTATTTTTGTGGAAAATAAAAATTGAAGAACAATAAGTAAAGGACTCCTCCACTGAAAGCACAGCCAAAAATCCAAATAATAAATCCAAAAGTATGGCAAGTACTACCCCACTGTGTATTGTGTCTCTGCTTGACAGTGGCACAGGAAAATAACTTTCTTTGGTGGCTTAAGCCAGGGAACCTTGTTGGCTAGGCTTACTTAGGCCCTTGGGCCGATAGCCTAGTACCTACCTATGAACCTATGAACCTATGAATCAACTTCACTTTATTAAATCTGATGAAGGGATTTACCCAAAAGCGCTTATGATACTGCTTTTATTGTTTTAATAAAGTGACGTTGCTTCATATACAGCGTGGAAGTACTAGCCTTACTTTTGGATTTATGTGAAAATAAAAATTGATGATATAGAAAAGATAGAATAGTGTGGTGTAAGCATATAATAATAAAATATTACTATGTAAAACCATAGGAAAATCTAACAGATTAAAAAATTAAAGCTATAAAAATAAGCAAATGCTTCATATACAGCGTGGAAGTACTAGCCTTACTTTTGGATTTATGTGAAAATAAAAATTGATGATATAGAAAAGATAGAATAGTGTGGTGTAAGCATATAATGATAAAATATTACTATGTAAAACCATAGGAAAATCTAACAGATTAAAAAATTAAAGCTATAAAAATAAGCAAATGCTATAATCATAAAGTAGAATGTCAAGATTTGTTTGTGGAAACTGATAGACAAACTTCTAGTAAAAGGAAATATGCCATATAAAAAGAAAAGTGATGGAATATGTTTACCTTGTAAAGAAGAAGAAACTATGGAATATTTCTTTTTGAAATGTAAAAGAGTAAAAAAATGGGGAAAACTATGTAAAGAAGATTTTTTTGAAGCTATAAAAGAAGTGGATAAAAAAAACATGGATATTATTAAATATGGATATTATAAAAATAGAAGTAAATAATATGTTAAAAGAATAGTTAAAAAGTTATTTTATGTTATAATGGCTTATATGGAATGAAAGAATAAATGAAATTATGTTTAATGGTAAATGGATTTTAGCAATGATATTATGTAAAATCAGATGGTGATTACGGAAAAAGGACAGGTCTAATAGGGATGAAAATTTAACATGATTGCAAAGGAAGTTATAAATATGTGTAAACATATTTCTATATTTATATATTTGCACATATGTAAATATTTATAAATATGTAAATATTTTGTATATAACAATTTTGTATATATAAGTAAAGGATCCCTATTCTATTCAATAGGTGTTGTGAGATCTTTTACATCCACTTGAACTACCATCACCTCAAGCAGATGGGATCTTGATTTAATGTCTCATCCAAAGGATGAAACACTTAGGAGTGCACCACCCTCTTTATGCTACATTGCAGTGATAGCAGTCAATCCGCTTGTTATAAGAAAAGAATCCACAGCCTTCTGCAGTAAATGCAATTGTGACACAGGTTACACTACTGACACTGCATAACAAAATACCCAGTGTTAAAACTGAACCAAACTAGACTTAAAAGCTTATAAAGCAAACATTGGAACTTGCCAACTCCCAAAACATCCTATTAAAGGGTGGCTACATTGTGTATAAAATCCTAGTAAATGTTGGCTACACTATGTGTAAAACAGACACATAATTCAGTAGACATTTTGAAAGAATTATTAAGAGGATAATACATTCCTCATGCCAAAATTAGGGGCAGTTTAATTAGGATGAAATGATTAAGTGTAATAATGATACAGACATTATTTTTGTTGGAGTGAACATCCTAAGAACAATCCAAAAAGGTTTTCCCTCATGGCTATCTAATAGGATATGGTAGAATTATTGAAGAGTGAAAAAATGTATCAGCTTAGTGAAATCCTCCTTTCATCTTGTGCAGTCGGTGATATCATGACAAAAATATGTCATTCAATCAGTGTGTAAAAACATGATGTCATAGACAGGAAATTCAGTGCCTATCAGCTTGAACTGAGATGTATAGCTAGCTGATGTGATTTACATTTATTGGAGTTCACATCTGTTAACTACTGAAAATGAATTCTTTTGTATAGTGCAACTGTTAGTACTCTATAAAGTAAAGACAAACATGAGACAACTTACTAACTAAATAATGATGAAGGTTGATTTGCAAAATGTCAGAAGTCTCAACAATAAAATGAGTCATTTTGGAGTTTTCCTCTTTTTGGAGGATATTGACATCTGTATTGTTGTAGCTCCAATGGAATGGGCAGAATGTGTCTTGATATTTGTAAAGCTACTCTTAAAAAACAGCTCAGAGCAACGTTTTATTTCATAAAGGAATTAATGTCAGTAATGTAATTTGTAATAAAATAAGAAGCTTCTACATACTATTTATGTCCCTTTCAGAGCACAGTGATTTCCCATCCTCTTGATTAAATTTCAATATGTATCTTTGGGGATTTTATCTATCCAAACACTGACTGTATTAACTACAGAATGTACAAAACTATACCCATGCATGCATGCACCATTGTATTCAGTATATTTCAGAACAAATAGTATGAAATCCAGCTAGGGATGGTAATACCTCAGATATCTTCCTGAAATAGCTTAGTTTTTTTCATCTCTCTACTCAGTTATATAATTAATTGTATCTGTAATGCCATCATCTTTATTCTAAGGGTAAAATTGTACTTGTTCATAAATAAATAAGTCTTCCTACACTTTCCCAGTGTGAAAATATGATGCAATAAATCATATACTTCTGAAAAGAAGCCAGGATGCTAGGTAATTTCAAGAAAAAGAAGGGATTTTTTTATACAATTACAAATAATAAGATATACAAAAGGCTCACCATTTACCTTTCAACATTTACATAGTCATAAAAATAAATCTAGTGTAAATAAAATGCAGAAACAACTTACTTTTATTAAGAAGATCTAAAATATTCCACATTATTGAATGCACATAGCTTAACTTCAAAGATTGAAAGGAATAACAAGATTATTTAATGACATCAGGAAACTGAAATACACAAAACCAAGACGTAATGACTTCAGCAAAAGATGTAGTGAACATACTTGCAGGAAAACATTGTGCAGACTTTAACAAAAGCAAAACATTTTGCCAGAGTGCTGTAAAGGTAAAGGGAGGCATTTCTGCCATAATAGGAGGGTGACTGCTATAAACAAAACTAAAAATTAAGCTTCAATTCACCAGACAATATACCCAGTGATCTTCTATATAGAATAAAAGAAAAATGAATTTAACCCCTACCTTTCATGTTAAAGAAATGTTATCATGTAGTCATGCCATTATGGTGGCAGACTGAGAGTGGTATCAGATTATAAAGACTGGGATTCACATTATCCCAAAACAATTTTAAATCCACCAGCCTAAACAGTATACTGTGTAAAAGTCAATGCGCATAGTCAAAATGTAGTACATCCAAAATGGCAAATGTGATCTCCTTCTGTTTGTTAGGGAATAGAATGCATTAATTAAGTGGATGCCTTTGATTTTGAAATTTGTTAAATTCTTATTGAAGAATTAACATCAGCAGTTGCTGAAGGACTGACAATGGATGCTGCTTATCTTGACCTTGCTAAGGCATTCAATACTATCTCAGTCAGTGGAATATTTAACAAATTAAGTACATCAAATATCAAGCTGTAATTAAATTAATGCATAAAACACTGATTCACAAGTCAGCGTTGAAGGTTACCTGGTTATAGAAAGGTAGGCACAACCACTAGAATTATTTACGACTATGCACTTGGGCCACTTCTTTCAGAATTCATTATGTTAGATATAATACTAGAAATGACCCTGGATAACCTTATATGCCATTGACTCCAGTGTGGATTCTCTAAGGTACTGTCCAAAAATACTTACCTGCTGCAACAGTAATGCTTCTACCTTTAATGTTTATTATTTATTAATGCACCCCATAGCCTTATATTCAACACAGTTAACCACTATTCTCAACAGTGTTAAATACAAGGCTATGGAGTGCATCATATCTGAGTTTATTAACACAAACATAGGAACCTCCTAACCCTTGTTCCAAGGCAATTTGTCTTTTTCTTGGTCATAGCCTGTATCTTTTATCTTGCAGATTTCTTTAGAAATGTCACTAAAGCTATGGACAATAGTCAGTAAATTCACATTTCCTGTCTTGACCTTTCCAAAGCTTTTGATACAATCCCCATGCAGGTATTACTAATAAGCTTACCAAACTTAATTTAAATCCCTACATTGTCCGTTGTATAGGTAATTATTTGACTTGCAAAAGCAATGTAGTGAATATTGCAGGACCTTCTTCTGAGAAGAAAAAAATGCTACCAGTAGTGTTAAATACGGCTCAGTATTTGGCACCCTTCTTTTTGTCATATCCATTTGACTGCCACTTGTTTTGGTGGGTGCAATATACTTGAAGCATTATATATGCCTATATGATATGGCACATATGTGTGCCACTGTCATTGCTACATACACACAATTGTTGATAGTAGAACTGATGAGGCAAAGCATGAGGGCATTGACCATTGCTAATGCTGCATCTTTTGTCACTGATCTGTGCTGCTTTGCTGAGTACAGACACTGGTGATGAGATTGATTCTCTAGAGACCATGTGTTGGGACAATTATATGAACATGTGTCATCTGTACCATTTATGAATGTACATGTGGCCATGTGTGTAATAATATTAACAGGCGTAGGTATAGGACTTAAATATTCAAATGACAATAGGGAGGTGTACACCAAAACATGACTTTATGTGAGACATGTAAAGCAGCTCATGGGGAATGAGAACCCATCAGTGGGTGCAGATGGGAATGCACCTTGTCTTTAAAAGCATTGCCGCTGTAATATATGCATGTTCAATATATTGCAATAGTCTACCAGATGATGTTAACATTGATTGCAACAGATTATGGTGATATATCTCACATTATTAATTCAAAGCCGACCCAGACCAACATGAGTTCACATAAGACTCAGTCACAGCATTTTTTTCACATGTGTGGGATCCTTGCCCCATACTACCTTTAACAGGTTTCCCCATAAGTACTTAGCATTTATTCAGGCATGCTAGTTAGTGTCCTAATTAAAATACTGTGCTGCTGAAATCAGATTTCATGTGTTGAACACAGAAAATCAGGTGACTTTGTTACTTGCGTTTGCTCCTTGAACAATAACTTCATAGTTCCTCGGTTCCACTTCCTGCTATATTATTAAAGCACATCTGGCCAGCCCAGAATTCTGTCCATACTGCAGTAAGACATGCAAGCCATGCTTTCATTTTCTTGAATACCCTATGATTAAACAATAATTTTACATGATTGCTTTATGTTCTGAGTTAAATTAGAAATGCACTTATATGTGTAGTTGTGTCACTTAGGCTACCTCAGTGACTTGTAACAATGCAATATTGCCCACTGTTAGGTGTCACTTAATCTCCATGTGTTATGAACGTTGTATAAAAAAATTAATTCAAAGTTTCTTCTCATATTTTTTTCTATACAGGTATGAAAATAGCCAAAAATATATCACAGGCAGTCAAAGGTCAGTCTTGCATGTATAAAATTAATGAATAAAGAATCAAGGTGACCACCATGGCTAAAACCATATACTTTTAATACAATGAATAAATAAAAACATAAAACATAGGCATAAAAAGGGAGATAAACACTTTCACACAGTATGTTCTTCTTCAGATCTACTCCAACAAAAATAAACTTAATTTAAGTATCTAACAACCAAAAGAGCAGTCAAATCAATTAACTCTGATAAGAGAATCTGTGAGCTTTCAAAGCAGGTTTTTAAAAAGTATAACCCCAGTTAAACAAGAGTTTCAATCACCTGTAATCTGGAAATCCATTTAATTTCTGCCACTTTAGTATGATTCAAAATGTTCCCACCCGTCAAATTTTCTTCAACAAGTTCCAACACCATAAATGTGAAATAATGCCCTGGATTATTAGAAATATGCTTGTACAAGGCATTAGAAATCTTCCCATTCCTAATATCACTCATATGCTGCAGAATGCATTCTTTCAAAAAACAATTAATTTTGCCCATGTAATAGCCATTACATGCTTTACAGCTGGCAAAGTAAACCAAATTTCTGGTTTTACAACCAGCATAAAGTTTTCAAATTATATATAGTATGAGTTATAGGACTTACAGATAAATCTGAGGTGGAGATCATGTTACAAGCTTTGCAGGCTTTACACGGAAAAGTATTAAAACTATTGGATGGACATTTCTTCTTTATCCTATGTCCATAGCAAAACTGTCACTTTAAAGATGGATTATTCTTAATCCCAAAATAGGGTCTCTCACCGACAATAGCAATATTGACAATATTGGCATCTGACAACAGAATGGACCAGTTTCTCCTAACAATATCACAGACCTTCCCATAGTCACTACTATAGGTCAACATTAAACTAGTTGTAGGAGTGCCATTATAAACTTTATTATATGGCACAAAAGGTCTATTCATTAACTGACGTGTTTTTTCAAAATAGGGTTGAGCTGTCCTTGACCTCAACCTACTGACTTCAGAGCAGGTTCTCTGTATTTCCCTGGGGTGATAACACCTATCCAAAAATTCTTTACCCAATCTCTCAGTGGCTTCCATGAACTCAACATCACTAGTGTGCAGTCTAGAAATCCTAAGGAATTGCCCTGAAGAACATTGTTATAAACATGGGGTGAATGCATACTAGTTCTATACAATAAGGTGTTTACCATGTCTGCCTGATTTTTTCTGGTAATCTGGTTTCTTCTCACCTCTAAAAGCATGCGATTTAATTGGATATTATGAGCTGTCCATATTTACTGATTTACTGCATTTACCCTTGTCTTTTTGGCTCAGGTATGAGAGATGGACTGGTTCTCTAATCATGTAAAAAAAGGTGCATATATATATCTATATATATATATATATATATGTATATATATATATATATATATATATTAAAAGAACTGTAAACTGTCAAAAAGTTGTCCAAACACTTGTAAAATCCGTAAAACTTTTTGGACATGAAAGAAAAATCACTTCACTTCGTGTAGCAGCTATAAAATCTTTTAATCCAGCAGTTGAAATCTTTTAATCCAGCCCTAAAAAATGTCCACAAGACAACAGTATAAGAAAAATTTGAAATAAATTTGAAATAAAATGGAACACTTACATTTAAGTGCTTTTGTTCGTTGTCAAGTTCATTTTACAGTTATTTAGCAGTAGAACTTCTTCAGAAACACAATGGTTATCAACTGAACACTGTTTAAATAAAAGCTGATGCATAATTAATTCTTTATGCAAGAAGGGGAGGGGAAAGAATTCTCACTAACGAATCCACTTAAGGATGCACTTAAGCTTGCAGTTTAACCTGCCATTTAATATACTTAACTTTTAGCTGGGGGTTCCCATCTCCGTAGATCACGGAAACACTGTCTAACACTAGAAATTTAAAAGTTGAGCAGGAAGGGTTGGTTAGCTTGTGTCTGGGTAGAGCATTCTTTTCATCACCTTTTCTTATGGCATGGTAATACTCCTTAATTTGATCGCTGAGCTTCCTAATAGTTTTGCCAACATAGAACACCCCACATTGACTGCAAACCATAGCTGGCTTTAGGCATAGGCCAACTAGTCAGCCACCTAGGGCGCGGGTCTAGCTGGGGTGCTTTTATGGTATTTATTTGGTGTAGCTAGACCAGGATGGGGGTGCCAGGTAGTGTGGTGGGGGGTGCCATGGAGCCATTTTGCTTAGGGCACCAGTTGACCTAGGGCCCCTCCTGCAAACAGCAAGGTATACTATGCAAGTTGAATTGCAATCAAATGTGTCTAAAAAATGAATTTCTTGTCTAGGAGTGTGTAACAAAAAACAGTCTCCACTTGCAATGTACAGGCAGCAAACACATTTCCCACAACAAAACATACCAACTGAAGGGGGGTGGTGTGCTTACATTTCTCTGATCAGCTAGATCAAATACTGGTTTAAGAGATTGGGATATTTTATAACTAGTGCCTTGCCTATCTCTTGGCAACTGGAGATAATATCCCAGTTCCCATAAACGATGTCCCGAATAGATTCTGCATCAACTGAAACTGGAAGAGGAAAATGCAGGCTGTCATTGGAAGATGGAACTGGGTTTGGGCAAAAGCCTTTCGACGAAATAGGGGGGCATTTGTTGTGTCTATTCACTGCAACTTCCTCCAACATGGTGTCCACTAAGTGTGCTGGGTAGTGTTTGTCTGTGAATAACTGTTTAAGAAAGTAGCTTTCTTTTGTGAAACTTTCATCTTCACTAACAATGTGACTAAAGCATACGAACTGCCCATTGACTATGTTCTTTTTCATAAAAAAAGGGGGGCTGGCTGCCAAAATCCAAATAGTTATTACAGAAGGTACTTTTTCTGTGGATGGTCAAAGAAAACTTGTTAGTGTGGGGGTCAAAGGAGAGGGTCACATCTAAGAAGTGGACAGTTTCTCCCTTACCTGAAAGGGTAAAGTCTAAAAAAATCAATACTGCTGTTAACTTTGTCTAAGAATACATCAAGCTCATCTGGGGGCACTGTCCAAAGGAAAAAGATATAATCTATATAACGTTTATATAGAGAGACATATTCAAAACCATTAGTTGATGCAGACTCTATTCAGGACATAGTTTCTGGGAACTGGGATATTATCTCCAGTTGCCAAGAGATAGGCAAGGCACTAGGTCCTACTTTATCTTTCAGTTGGAAAAGATCCCGGTCTCTCAAATCAGTATTTGATCTAGCTGGTCAGAGAAATTTAACCACACCTCCCCCTTCAGTAGGTATGTTTTGTTGTGGGAAATGTGTTTGCTGCCAGTACATTGCAAGTGGAGACTGTTTTTTCTTACACACTCCTAGACAAGAAATTCATTTTTCAGACACATTTGATTGTAATTCAGCTTGAATAGTATACCTTGCTGTTTGCAGTCACTTTGGGGCATTCTATGTTAGCACAACTATTAGGAAGCTCAGCGATCGAATCAAGGAGCATTACCAGGCCATAAGCAAAGGTGATGAAAAGAATGCTCTAGCTAAACACAAGCTAACCAACCCTTATTGCTTCACTTTTAAATTTCTAGTGTTAGACAGTGTTTCCTTGATCTACGGAGATGGGAACCCCCAGCTAGAAGTTAAGGAGCTTAAATGGCAGGTTAAACTGTAAGCTGACATGCCCCCTGGACTAAATGGTAATCTTAATGTAAAATGCATCCTTATGTGGATTCGTTAGTGAGAATTCTTTCCCCTCCCCTTCTTGTATAAAGAATTAATTATACAACAGCTTTTATTTAAACAGTGTTCAGTTGATAAGCTTTGTATTTCTGAAGAAGTTTGACTGTTAAATAATTGTAAAATGAACTTGACAACGAATGAAAGTGCTTAAATACAAGTGTTCCATTTTATTTCAAATTTATTTCAAGATGTGAAGTTATTCTATCTCTCCGTACATTCTTACTAATGGGTTTGGAGCCAATCCTCGGCTCCAGATCTGCCGACTGCAAAAGCTTGAGGTCTTCAACTAGCACGAGGCCCACTCCTTATCCCATGATGCACATTTTGCTTCCCTCAGATCTCATTTGCCACTGCAACAGATCAGGAGTGCCTCGACAGCTCTGGCCTGTAAAAGTTTAATATTTCACTAAAAAGTGATAGTTTCACTTGATAGTTAATTTTTTTGTAGTTAGATGACTTTTCATTACCTTGATAAGTAATTAGTTAGCATTACAATTTAAAGTGTGTGTGTTTTTGCTAGTTGTTGGTGGTCGTGTTTTTTAGGCCATTTTTCTTCTTACATTCAGTGTAACAACTCGTTTAAGTTAGAGGGTTGTTTGAATTTCTTTCTCTCTTCCTGTAGAGTGTGTTAAGGCTAATTGAGCCTAAGCCCAAGTTTTAGGGCAGTAGTTATAATTCATACTGTGTTTGTTTATTGCATATATTGGAGAAGTTAGGGCCCTGTTTTTTATTAGGGCTATATTCTATAGTACTGTGTGTTTTTTTTTAATAGTTAGTGCATATAGTGTGTTCAATACCTTTATTAAAGTATGGTATGGTAATTTATGTAGACATATTGATAATTTCTGCCATGTCTCAACCAGAGCAAGCTAAATCTGGATTTAAAAAATGTCCTAAATGTGGACAAAAAATGTCAGTAATAGATGGTCACATAGAATGTGTTTATTGTTTAGATGAAGTTTACCTACAGGAGAGCTCTGCCATTCGTAATTCTTTTAGCTCTTATGTTCTTCATGAACGTAAGAGTAAACTGATAGCTAGGGGATTATTGAAGTCTTCCTTTCAGGAATCATTGGATAAGGACAAATCACCGAACAAGACATCCAAATCTTCAAAGACTTTGTCTTCTAAGTCTTCTTCTGGGTTGGAGCCAAAAAAGGGTTCATTGACCTTAAAACCTATTGTAACTTCTACCTTGGCTCCACTGCTTTCAGAACTGGAGAGTGTTACTGTTTGTAGGAGCTGGTCCCCAATACTGGAGCTGGTATCTCCTACTTTAAAGGCCCCAATCCTTCAGTCAGTGGCCTCTTCCATAGCCTCTTCCTGGTCCTCAAGACTCACTGATAAAGATGTTGATTGTGTGGTGCAGAGGCTTCTGCAGACACCAGCACCTACCAAACTTTTATCGGGGCTGATCTCTGGGACTTCAGAACTGACAACCCCCCCCCCCCACCATCTTCTGTTCCTCCTCCAATCCATCTCAAAGTTTTGGAGCTGGACTGCTTGAGCTGATGATTGTGGAGCCTCTGGGCCTGATGCCTACTTCAGGCCTGTTGGCCCTGACAACCCTGACATCTTCAGTGGCGACCGAGGGGTCTAGGAGCTGACATTAACCAGTCGGGTCCAGTGAGGGTAGTCGGACCAATTTTTTGGTTCTGACTTTGCCTCTCAGGGCCTCGGCTCGGGTGAGGTGAGCTGCAACCTCGGGCTCGATGCCCTCTGTTCTGGTGCCGAGGGAATTTTCCATATCCTTGGATCTGGGGATTTCTTCTCATCGGGACCGAGGTGCCTTCGATGCTAAGAGGACAGTGTCGTCCGAGCCGACAACCCACGCCATCAGAACCAGTAGCTCATTCCCCCAGAGCACCAGTGTCTACCTGTTCATCACACATCCATCTAAAGCGTAGAGACCCTGAGCCTCAGGAAGCCCCATTGGGCAAGCCCTGCTCTTCCGAGATCTCTCTGTAAGCTCCCACTGAAGAGGTTCCCAGGAAGAGACTTTGCAAAAGGAAGCATCTGGACTCCCCACAGGAATCCTTCACTTCAGACACTGACTTAGATGAGTCAGAAGGGTCCCCACGGACCCCTTCAGAGGATATCTCCTTCGCAGATATCCTGGAAATTCTTAAGCAGAGGGATGGCTGGAAGCCCCTTAACCCTACTGATGATGAGTCAGTGCTTCTGAAGGTTTTTAAGTCTCAACCCTCTACCTCTTGGGTGTCTCCACCTTTTGATGAATTAATTGAGCTTATCTCTTGAAGAGCATAGGAGTCCCCTGATACCATGGAGCCTGACCTTAGGAGGCCTAATAAATTTGTAACTTCCCCCAGGACAAGACCTTCCTAACCAAAGGGGTGCCTGTTGATGCTATGGTGATGGCAGCAGCCACCAAGAAGGAACTGTCAGAAACTTCTACGTCTATCCATCCTCCTAACAAAGATTCTAGGATCATGGACAGATATGGTAAGTGCATGTTTAGTTCAGTGACTTTTGCCCTCCGATCACTGAACGATCTAACACATTTCACAAAGTTGCAAAGGGATCCCCTGAAAGAACTAGGAGATACTCTACAGGGTTCAGTAGCTGTGGGAGTCTCAGAGAAGGTAACTTTCCAACTCACTACCCTAAATTCTTTTGTAAACTCACTACCCTAAATTCTCTTGTAAACTCTTCCATGCCCCTGGTTTCCTACACAGCTGATGGAACGAGTAGGGCAGCGGGGACAGGAATTGTTCTTAGGAGACATTTCTGGACGCACTTGTGTTCCTTTGCAGAGCCCTGGAAGTCATCCTTTATTAACACCCATTTTGATGGCTCATCCCTTTTTGGACCCAAAGTGAAAGAAACCCTTACCAGGAGTCAACAGGATGGAAAGACTCTGTTTGCCATCGGAGTCTGCTTTTCCACCCCTACCAGACCTTACTCCAAAGGTCAGAAGGGAGGGAAGATGTGGTTCTGTAAAACTTAAGGAGCTTTCCGGGGCATTCATGGTGAAGCCCCCTCTAGAAGCAGAGGAGGGGTTAACAATGGAAAACGCCATCCACATGGCAGAGGGGGGGTCCGCAGAACCAGAGTGACAGAGATCAGTTCTTTGGCAAGCCCTATCAGCACTCCTGAGAGGAGGCCTGCCTATCCATCTCTGGTGGCAGTCATGGAGACCCTTCTCTTTGTACCCAGATGCCTGACTAAAAACAACAAAAGACAGCTGGGTACAAAGCATCATATCCAAAGGATACCCAATTCCCTTTGCCACCCTCCCATAAGGAAAATCCCACACATTCCACCCAGTCACAGGGAACAGACATCCTCAGAGATTCAAAGATTGCTGGAAAAAAGAGTTATCTAACCAGTTCCAGCAGATGAAAGAGGATTCGGAAGTTACTCAAGGTTCTTTTTAGTTCTAAAGAAAACAGGGACTGGAGGTTCATTTTGGATCTCAGCAGACTAAACAAGTCGGTCAGGAAAACAAAATTCCGGATGGTCAATCTATAGTCAATTCATCCCTTTTTAGGGAAAGACCATTGGATGTGCTCGATAGATCTCCAGGATGCATACTACCACATAAAAATGGACAGGCCACCCAGAGTTCATCTGATCTTCTGGCTGGGAGCCAGTCATTATCAATTTCAGGCTATGCCCATTGGTCTCACTGCAGCCCCCAAAGTGTTCACCAAATGCATGGCAGTAGTCACTGCTCATCTGAGACGTTTGTGATTCCAGGTGTTTCTGTACCTAGATGACTGGCTACTCAATGCCACCACCAAGCATCAACTCATACAAGCAAGGGACACAACTTTGAACCTCTGCAGTCAGTTGAGGATGAGTATAAATTCTGGAAAATCTGCCTTGCCGCTATCGCAACATACCGTTTTTATAGGAGTAGAGCTAAATACCATTACTATGACCCTAAACCTTCCTCCAGAAAAAGTTTGTGTTCTACAAAATCAGATTCTGGACCTGCTTCCAAGAGAGAAAGCCCCTGTGTCAATGGTAAAAAAACTGGTAGGGACAATGGCGGTAGCAATCATTGTGATTCCTTCGGGTCAGATGCATATGCATGTACTACAATGGCTCCTGTTCACGCAGTGGTCCTTTCAAGAACTCCCAATGTCACACAAAATCCTGATAATGAATTCCTGCAAGAAGGACCTTCAGTGGTGGCTGACATCTCGCCAAGCAACTCTAGGTCGCCCCTTTGTTCTACCTGCTCCCATAGCCACAGTGACCACGGATGCCTCCCTGATAGGGGAGGCATTATCAGGGAAGAACAGCTTAAGGCATGTGGAACAGATACTGTATATCAATGTTATGGAGATGAGAGCAGTTCTTCTAGCATTGCAGTCCTTTCAAGACTCTCTTCCTCAGGGAACTATTGCAATTCATACAGACAATATGTCAGTGGTCTGGTACATAAACAAACAAGGAGGAACTAGATCTTACCCCCTGTGTTGAGAGGCCCTGAGAGTATGGCAAAGGGCAACTTCCACCCAGTGCTTGCTGATAGCAACACACATTCTGGAGAGATCCACTGTGATAGCAGGCAAGGTGAGCATGGCAATTCTACTGCCTCATGAGTGGTCCCTAAAAGAAGAAGTAGCGGAAAGCATATTCCGCAGATGGGGCCAGCCTTGCTGCAATCTCTTTGCAGCTCCAACAAACATGAAATGCAGCAGCTACTGTGCCCTAATCACCCCTCCAGGGGATGCTCCAAGGGATGCACTTGAACACAATTTGCCACTGGGTCTCCTGTATGCCTTCCCTCCCTTTCCTCTGATACCCAAAGTTTTACAGAAAGTCAAGGCTCTGGGAAGGACCATCATTCTATTAATCCCTTACTGGCCTCATTAAATTTGGTTCCCCTTCCTCCAGCCTCATCTATTGGAAGAACCTTGGGTTCTGGATCCAGTACCAGATCTTCTGACTCATTCGTCAAGGGCTTGCCACCCTTCTCTTCAGTCCCTCAAACCGACAGCTTGGCTGCTCCAATTCCAAACATAGCCAGGATTCACAATCTGTATCACCTGCAGCTCAATATATTTTAACATCATCTCATAAATTGTCTACCAGGAAGTTATATCTTAGTAAATGGAAGCGGTTTTCAATATGAGCACTTCAAAACAATATTGATCCATACCTGGCTTCAAATAAATCCATACTGCATTTTTTTGACTAAGCTTTGCAATGAAGAGGGCAGTGACAGCAACCATTAAAGTTCAATTGGCAGTGATTGCTAACTTTCATCTAGGTGACCAGTGGTCTAATATTACGTCACATAGACTCTCCAAAACCTTTCTCAAGGGTACTGTCCATTTGAGACCACCCATCAAAGCTCCAGCTATGCCATGGAACCTAAATTTTGTTCTTTCCCATATAATCCTGCCCCCCTTTGAACCAGCCGCATCTTGTGACTTGAAATACCTATCATGGAAAACCCTATTTTTATAGCTATTACTTCTGCTCGGAGGGTTTCAGAGTTACAGGCCTTGTCCATTAAACCCCCTTATTTGATTTTCCATAATGACAGAATCTCACTCAGGACGAATCCTTCTTTCTTACCTAAAGTTTGCTCAGAGACAAATCTAAACCAATCTATTAAATTGCTGGTATTTTTCCCTAATTACACTAATGAGATGGGACATATGCTGCACAAACTTGATGTTCACAGACAACTTCAGTTCTATTTAGACAGGACCAAACATGTCACGAAAACAGATCAGCTCTTTGTTTCCTTTTCAGAGTCAAAAAAAGGCACTTCAGTGGCGAAAACCACTTTATCAAAATGGTTATCAGATTGTATATCCTTCACTTACAGTTCAGTGAATACACCGTTACAACAAAAATAAAGGTCCACTCTACTAGAGCTGCATCTACTTCATTAGCTTTTATGGCTAAATTACCATTAGATACTATTTGTGCAGTAGCTATTTGGTCAAGGCTTCCTACCTTCATCACTCATTACAAAGTAGATAAGGCCTTCAGGGACAGGGCTTCCTTTAGTTCCACTGTCTTGAAGGTGGTGCTTGGAATGTTACCCATCAGTAAGAATGTACGGCGAGCTAGAACAACTTCACATACAGAAGTTATGTACTCACCATAACGTTCCATGTGAGTTGTTCATCTTGCCTTCATTCTTACGTTCCACCCTCCAACCCTCAACCAGGCTTCTTGACGACCGAGAATTTATTTATGTCATGGTGTTACTGTTTCTTATCCAGTATTACTAGTAGTATGTAGCCTGTTGGCAGCAAACAAGATGTGAGGGAAGCACAAGGTGCATCATGGGACAGGGAGTGAGCCTCGAGCTAGTTGAAGACCTCGTGCTATTGCAGTTGGCCGAGTCAGAGCCGATCCCATCAGTAAGAATAAAGGTGAGATGAACAACTCACATGGAACTTTATGGTGAGTACATAACTTCTTTTTTTTCTTATACTGTTGTCTTGGTGGATGTTTTTTACTGCCGGATTAAAAGATTTGAACTGCTGTATTAAAAGATTTCAAAGCTACTATTGGAAGTAAAGTGATTTTTCTTAAATGTCCAAAACGTTTTATGGATTTATATATATATATTTAAATATCATGCTGATCAAGGTTTTGTCATTTAAATAATGCAGTAGTTGTTATTAAAACTGAACACTGCATGTGGTTTCAAATGTGCAGATTTAAAAAGTAAACAGAAGCTAAATATTTTCACTTCTTCCTGACAGAGAACTACTTCATCAGTAGTGAATGAAATGTTTTATAGCAAGTTTTAAAGGCTATTTAGAAGTGAATTTAAGTTGAAAAGAGAAACAAACTTTCTGTAAATGCCTGAGTGTTCCTTTGGGCTAAATTTGATGGACTGAAATAATGTTAGAAGAGATAATTATCAGATTAGTGAAGATCATATTCTTCAATCTGAAAAAGGTTTCCCAAATCCATATATACAATGCTATAATTACCCATGAGTACCATATTAAAATATCCCCAGACTCATTCAGCAAGACAATCTGCCGCTTTTCATGCAAAGAGCTAAGGTAAAATTCATAATGTAAATAGCTTTGCTGCAGCACATAAACTGCAAATCATACTGGAAGTGTAAGTTCTTGACTGGAAATAACTCATTGCAAATATTTAAAATTAGCTATTTAAGACAGCCTATTAGATTAATGATACAATTTTTTTTTTATGTTGCACAAAAAATAACTATTATATGAATAAAGCACAAATGTATGTTTGTATCATCCAGTTATTTATGCACATAAAGGGAATGCAAAATGTGGAAGAATTAATAACTCATATACCATGCATTTTCTATTCATACAGGAGTTTGATTCTATTTGCTTATTTTTTGTTAGTAAATAGGTACATTTCAGTGTGTAAATGATCAAATTTTAGGCATGAACCATGACAACCCAGCATTACTAAGTCAAAATGTTAGTTGTCAAAGGTACTCAATAAATTATGATAAGGAGAATACACTCACAAATCTTATAAAAGGGATTATTTTTAGAAAAGATTGTTTTATTCTGTAGCTGTACCATGTAAAAAAGATAATCCTGCCCCTTTACATAACACTCCTTTCCTATCACAGGCAGTACTGAAATCAGTTTACTGATAATAATGTCACTTTATTTACGAAAACTATTGATAGTCATCCAATTCAAATCAAATACAACTTTTAAAAAGATGCTTGCAAAAAACTGAAAAAATGCACTGGTCTCCTATTTTCTTTATGGCATTATTTTGTGTTATGTGTCAGTTTACCTGCAACAATTGTAAAACCAAGCATGCATAAAAATAGATAAAGAATCCAGTGAGAGTGAGATGAAATATTTAAATCCATAATATACACATAAAGTAAAAAGAAGTTTGCTGCAGAAAATGATTAGCCAATCAGATGGTGCAGAATGGAGAATCCATCAGATCTGAGTACATACTGCATTTAGTGATAAATGAGGATACTTGGAATACCACACGTGCTGAGGAAGATTAATTGATGACCCACCACCTCTCCATTTAATGGAGAGATAACACTGTGACTGCTTCAAAGAAGAAGGGTAGATGAGCGAGTCAAATTATATCAGCAGCCTGTACCGGATAATGCAAATCCACTGATTTCAGTCCAAAAACACAGCTAAAAAAGAAAAGTGCACACACATACACACATGCACAACCCATATGAAACCTATCTCTTTCTCATTCCTAGACAGATATTATAAAAAAAGGACAGCTGACTGATGTGGCCATGATTGTGGAAACAGAGGAATAGAAAGTAATATAAGAAAATAAAAAGTAGCATAGGGAGGTCAAGGCATAGTCTATGGCATCTCAGAAAAAAATAAAAATACATTTCCCTGTAGAGGTTTTCTTAGCGCATGTAGCCAATGCTGACCTGCAGATCAGAGCTAAGGAAACACTGAGAAATTCAATGTACAGTCCTCCTAATCTGTTATTGGTCTAGCTCACTAAAGTGACTTTTATGACAACAGAAATTTCATTGATAATGTCTCACAAAAAAATGACTGAAATCTATAGAACAAATTATGTAAAAGGTTGCATGTTTGAAAGCCTGACACTGTGAGAAAGCAGTTTCACAGTACCAGCTGCAACTAGACTGAACCTTTTAGTTTTTTATTTCTAGAAAGCAGCTGGTGTTTTCAACAATTCATGATTCTTATTTAAATTAGATTCATTATTCTTTTTACAATGCTTTCAGTTCAGTATGTTTGCATCAAAAGTCAAGAGGTATATGACGACTGGTTTATGAGTAACCATTTGAAATGTTGGGACCCACTAGATCAAGTCCTGAAATTATATATATATATATATATATATATATATATATATATATATATATAAGTCCAAGATGCCATTTCTCTCAATATTCCCTTTTCTCCAGGGTATGGTGATCTTGGAGTTGGTATATATATATATATATATATATATATATATATATATATATATATATATATATATATATGTATGTATATATATATATATATATATATATATATATATATATGTATATATATATATATATATATATATATATATATATATATATATGTCGCTCACAGCAAGAGGTTCTCTGGTTCAATTCTCAGCTGGGGTGCCTTCTGTGGGGAGTTTACATGTTTTCCCGGCATCCGTGTGGGTTTCCTCCGGGTACTCCAGTTTCCTCCTACATTCTAAAGACATGCGTCTGGAGCATCTCTTCCTGGACCTCCACTGAAAACAGGCTCTGTGGAACGTAGTCAGACTTTCCCGGTCAACAAATGTTAAATATATATATATATATCTATATATATATCTATATATATATATATATATATATATATATATATATATATATATACACACACACACACACACATATGTTGTAGAGGGGGGGCTTGCCTCCTGCAAAAATAAGTTAAGGAGAAAAATGATTTTCGAGATTCACTCTTCTGTGTTTTCAATCTTTTTTTTTTTTTGGCTTTTCTGCACTCATCATTTTGAGTGCTCACATTTCAATGGGGAGCCCTGGTTATTTCCACCACTAATTGCCTGAAAATGATTTTAATTGATCCTTGCTTTAAGTACTCTCTCCTCTGATGTCCTGCTTACTCATTTTCTATCTTTAGAAACTCATATGTTGTCCTATTTATAGACGGTTAAGCAAACTCCAGCCCAATAACAAATGTTAAGTGATATTATTAGGAACATTACTGCTTCAATCACAAGGATTTCTTACCAAAGTTAAGTAGCAGATTGATTTTGATAGTGTCTGCTTAATCAAATAAATTATTTTAACCCAAAAAGCTTAGAAGCTTAGCAAATGGACAATCTACTTGGTTTCTCAGGTTTTTGGTTTGCAGACATTAATTAATTTGAACAGATTCAAATCCATCCATGTTAACTACCACTGAATCTCAAACAACAGCAATAAGTTTCATATTCAAGAGGTCTCATAAATGTTCGTAAACAGTTATTTTGTCCATGAAAGAAATGCATTGCATTATTTCACATAATTAATTCTGAATGAACATAGATCAGCATACTACTGCTTTACTCTTTCCTGCTTCATTAATTTCCATGCGTACCTGATACAAAGCTTTAATATATCAGCCTTCATACACAAAGCCTCTACTGTACAAGCCTGCTAATATAGAAGAATGAAGCTCTGATGACTATCCAGATGACCCAGGGTATGTTAGAAATTTGAGAGCTGGAAGGAGCAGACCAGGAGGGTTGTTGTGGGCAGCTGATGCAAGCCTGTCCACCACATGGGAGGAGATAGCATGACTCATGCTACTGATGGCTTCTACAAGAGTGTGAAGGAAATGTCAGTAGAATTTCCTGGTAGTGGTGCAACTCCAAACTGCATATAAGCCAAGACACACGCCATCACATGTGGAAACATATGAGAACCTCATGCCCTCACATGTGGAAACATGAGAACCTCATGGTCTCATATGTGGAAACATAAACATCTCATGCCCTTACATGTGGACACATATGAGAACCTCATGCCCTCACATGTGGAAACATATGAGAACATTATGCCCTCACATGTGGAAAAAAATGAGAACTTCATGTCCTCACTTGTGGAATCATATGA
>NC_056727.1:869983330-869990830 GCF_019279795.1 Protopterus annectens | reverse complement strand
GTAGGGTTTTGTAAAGTGTATGTGTGTGTATTATTTAGTTTGTTTAGGTATAGCTCCTTAGGGTAAGTGTGTGATAGTTACGGACCTTAGGGTTAGGGAGCGGGTTAAGGTAAGTGGATAGGTAGTACTGTATATATGGTTTAGTGTAGGGTTAGAAGTAGGGTTTTGTAAAGTGTATGTGTGTGGATTATTTATTTTTGGTGTGCTTGTGTTGTGCGTGTGCGTTTCTCAGAACAGCAAATTTTTTCCCTGGGAAAAACTTTGCTGTTCTGAGCATTCAATATTATCACATTTCAAACTTCCAAGTTCGAGCTTCTGGTGTTTGATATTTTGGAAGTTCGATTATGTGATATAAACCCGTGCAAAACGGTATATTTACCATTTTCCTCACTGTAATGCAATCTCAGAGTTGGTATATTTAATTAGCAGGGAATGTGGTGGGTTTATGTATTGTATATATATAGTATTGATCAGACGGGACATTTTGTAATATCCCCGTACTCTAAACTACAATGATCTTGGAGTTGGTTCATACTATTAGTAGGGATATGAGAGAACCGCCCTCCCCCCCCCAAAAAAAACAACCACTTTAAAAGTGTATCAGTATGTTCATAGGCTCATAGGTAGGTACTACGCTATCGGCCCAAGGCCTACGTAAGTCTACCCAACAGGGTTCCCTGGCTTACACCACCCAAGAAAGGTATTTTCCTGTGCCACTGTTGAGCAGAGACACAGAAGTGATCCCCGGGGTGTATTTCCTATTTCCCATCCACTCATCAAGATTTTTCTTGAAGAGTGCTAATGAAGAACTTTGCTTGACATAGATGGGTAGCCTGTTCCAGAGTATGGGAAGTCTCTGGGACAGGAATCTATCCCTCCAGCATGTCCTATTTATTGTGGTGACAAGATTTAGGTCCGTAGAGCGTGTAGCTCGGAGGGATTGGGATTTCTTTAGGTGTAGCATGTCCAACAGCTCTGGGTTTGACATAGCTTTATATGTTAGGCAGAGATCACCTCGGCATAGGCAATATGCTATGGAGTAAAGCTGGAATTTTTTTGAGGCGGTCAGAGTAGGGCATTTGTTTGAGGTCAGCATTCCTCTTTGTGTGGTACTTCTGTGGCCTTTCCAGCTGCTGCAGATGTCTTGTGAGGTACATTCCAAAAGGGACATTGTATCTATAATGGGTCTAATGAGTGTCGAGTAGAGGGGAACAATGACCTCATTTTTCTGGATGAGAATCCTTTTATGATGAGGTGTGCCATGTAGAAAGACTTCCTGACTACTGTGGCGATGTGACTATCAAAGGAGAGACTACTGTCAACCTGGGTCCCAAGGTCTCTTATCACGCATTCGGTGTTAAGTAGATTTCTGCCTATGTGGTAGTTCATGAGTACAGAGTTTTTACCAAAGGAGATGACACTGCACTTTTTGGCACTGAGCTTGAGGCCATGGCTCTGACACCAGGCATCTGTCTCAGCGAGGCCCTTCTGTAGGATGTCCACATCATTTGGGGACTTGACTATGGCTCCTAGTTTGCAGTCATCTGTGAACTTCATTAGCCAGAGGCCTTCTGTGTTAGTCTGTACTTCAGAGAAGTAGATACCAAACAGGAGAGGTCCCAGGACGGAACCCTGTGGTACTCCACTTGTCACTGCTTTGAGGTCAGATTTGGAGTCTGCAACTTTTACAGTGTAAGTTCTGTCAGTGAGCCAGTTGGCAACCCATCTTGTGATGTAGGGATTTATACCTAGTTTAGTGAGTTTAGCTATAATTCCAGAATGGGGGTTGGTGTTGAAAGACTTGGCGAGGTCAAGATAGGCTGTGTGAACCACCTTACCCTCATCTATGGCTTTGTTGACTGCCTCAAAGAAGTCGATCAGGTTCAGGAGGCATGATCTGCCTTTCACAAACCTGAACTGGGTGGGATCCAGAGTTTGGAGGTTACCGATGTCTTTGTTTATGAGTTCCATGATGATACGTTCCATGGCCTTGCAGACCAGGCTCATCAGGCTAAAAGGTCGATAGTTCCCGGGATCAGTGGTGTCTCCCCCTTTGTGGAGTGGGATAACTGTTGCTGTGTGCCATTCAGTGGCACAAAGCCTGATGTGAGGCTATTATTGAACATGGAGCTTGAGTGGGGAGCCAGTTTGTTCAGCCTGGGATGTTGTCCGGTCCCATGGATGCTGTGTTTTTGGCTTTAGAGAGTGCAGCTTTTACCTGCGTAGTTGTGATTACAGGGATTCTGCATTCTTCCTGTATAGATATGGGCCCTTTAGGGGGTGAGAGGGGGGTAAAGTTAGCACTGAACCTATCTGCCAGGATGTTGGCAGTATCAATTGGTTCTGTAATTTTTGTGCCTTTGTGATGTAATTCAGAGCAGATCTGGGTGTTGCCATCGAGATTCTTGACATGGCTATAGAATGCTTTGTGGTTGTCCTTGGAATGAGTGACAATTTTGTTTTCATAGCTAGCTTTGGAGGATCTTATAAGGGATCTCAGCTTCTTACTGAGGCTGACCAGGGAGCTCCTCCACTCATGGGATTTTACTTTCTTTTGCAACAGTTTTTCCTTCTGTTGTACAGTTTGTTTATGGCAGGGGACCACCAGATTGGCTTCCTTTTTTTGGAGGATAGCATCTTGGTTCTGTTTGAGATAGCACGATCCATGCACTCGTGTAAGTGCTTATAGAGTGCACTTGTGTAGGATTCAGCAGTTGTAACTGTATAGTCCATCTGCATGGGTGTCATGAAGTTCACCACTTCTGTCTTAAGAAGCATGAAGTTGGCTTTGGAGAATATTTTTAATGTGGTTTCCTTAATGGGGGGTGGGGGCGGGATGTGGATATCAAGGGCGATTAGCTTATGGTCAGATTGGACCAAGGAGGAGTTGACTTCAGGTGTGGAACACCGGTCACTCATTTTGGTAATGACTAGGTCTAGTATATTGTTGCCCCTGGTGGGATGTGGATAAGTTGATCCAGGGCATTGGAGTTTATGAATTCCAGAAAGCGTTGAGCTAAGGAGTTAGTACACGAGTAGTTTTCCCAGTTAATGGTGGGGTAGTTGAAGTCGCCTATTATTAGGGTGTTTGGTTGAACCCTAATATTTTCCAGTACATCAAGAAAAGAGGAGTGGGAATCCTGGGGCATGGTGGGGGATCTGTAGCAAGCTACAATTTGGATTGCAGTTTTGCCCACAGTTAGTTGCACTTGGATAACCTCGGATGCATTGTGCTGAGAAACTAGCCTGAAGGTGTGGATATCCTTAATGAATATGGACAAACCTCCGCCTTTGGTGTTTCGGTCCAGGTTACATGGCCAAAAAGTGTGGTATGGGTTATAGCCTGGTAGAGCAGTGGTGCTCTCTGGAGCCTTGAAACAGGTCTCAGTCACTGCACAGATATTGATGTTCTCCATTTTAAGGAGTGCCTCGAGTGGGTGCATTTTGAGATTTAGACTTCTATCATTTAGTAGCATTACCCTCAGTTTTTGCTTGCCTTTTCCTGTTATGGAGGTGAATTTGTTATTTGAACCTTGCCTAAAAAGGCACTATAGGGGCAGCAAGAGCCTTAGCCAGTATCCGAAATCCCAGGGGTGACAGGTGCTGGCCATCTGTGGCAAAGCATCGTGGTCTGTCGACCATGTCATCCCAAGCAGACAGATACTGGATCCCCTTAGAATGACACCAGAAGCTTAGCCAATTGTTGAAGTCAATCATTTTGTCCTTGTACTGTGGTATAATTATGGGCAATGGCATAATGCTACTCAGGGCTAGGATTATACCTGCCTGGGCTACAAGATTGGAGACCTCTTCCATGTCTCTTTTCATGAAGTCCAGGGAGGTACATCTCAGGTCATTCACTCCAACATGGACAATGACAGAGTCATATTTGTACTTGTTGTGGAGTGACCTGAGTGCGTGGGTTACCTGACAGGTACTTGACAGTAACCTTCTCCTTGTTTAGCCTGGTGAGTGGGACATCAGTGTGCCTGACTATAGAGTCACCTATGACTAGTGTGTTGGGTACGTTGTTTTGCCTTATTGGCTGTGGTTGAGTGGCACACTGAGTCTGTGAGCTATGCATCATTTGGGTTGTGTTGAGGGATGGAGGTTGCTTGCATTTCTGCTTTGGAGGTCTCTGTTGCTTAGACAGATTATTATTGAGAGCCTCCGCAAATGTTTTTGTGTTACTATGTGTGGATTTTGGTGGTGTAGATTTAGTGAGACTATGTGATGAGTGTGGTGTGGTGCAAATGTTTACCTTCTCTCTCATCAAGTTCAGTCTTGGTTAGAGAGAGCTTTACCTCCAGTTTGGCTAGATAAGTGCATCTCTCACAGGTTCAAGAATCTATTGAGCGGCCAGAATTTAATTTTAATTTTTGAAATGGTAGGACTCATAGTATTAAGTCTCATAGTTCAGGCATGAAGTCAATCAAAGCACTTATGGCACTGAATGCGCTACTGCACCATGCTATAGATGGGTTGGTCTTAATACACAGGGAATATATTTAAAGTTCATACACATGAAAAACATACAAAGGAGTATCAGGACTAGAAAAGGAGATCATAAACGAGAAGAAGTTTTAGGAGATGTTTAGAGGGCCTTACATGATCGCTGAAAAGGAAAGAATGGAAGAGAAGACGTGGTGAAGATGGAGAAGCACGAACTTCCCTAGTTTAAAGGGATACATTGAAAGGAGAACGACGGATGGCTTCTGGCATAATGATAATAGACTTTTTGTTTCTGATTTGCCATTCATAATGTGAAGTGCATATAAAAAATGACCTCACTTAAGCTATAAGTGGAAACTAGGATACTGTGATAAAGCTAATGTAGTAAAATATTTGTGACTACTTACTGTTTACAGAATAGGATATAAAAGCTGTGATAGACTAGGAGAGCTGCTAAGATAAGGTATGTCCAAGGAGCTAGCAAATAACAGAGAGACAAAATGATGAATTACACCACTGTGATCCAAGTCTGAAAACAGAATAAAAAGCAAATATGGTTAATCAAGGAGGAAAGCATAGTATCTAAAGACCAATTGTTTTATGAAACAGGAAGATAAGGAGTAAACAGCAATTATAGCACCTCATTAAACAGGCAAGGAAGCTACTCTCTTATCACTCAAAACATATGAGGGATGCAAGGGCTTCTCTAAAGGTGTATGACTGGGAAAATGCATGTATTACTGTATCTTCACAGCACCTGCAGCCAGAGGAAACCTTGACAACAGGATGTCTGGGGCCAAGATGGGGGCCGTCACCAGAGTGCTGCCCATTGTGAAACCCCACTAGTGTCAAGGAGTTGTGACTACCAACTAATGGCACAGAGTGAAGGTTCTTATACACAGTCATGGGAACCTGGATTCTGTTAGTATCTGCAATACCTGACAAATCACTGTCATGTTCTTGGTCCAGAAGGGAAATCTTTTGGAGTAGCCACTCACTAAATATACAGTGCTGGAAGCCATGCAGCAGTTATGGTAGGTGGCAGTCATCCCATCTTGAGCCCATACAAGGAAACAAGTATGCTAGTATCACATTGAAGCATTTCACTCCAAATTCCTGTGCTATACAGGGAGAAAGTAATTATAGCCCTGATGCTTACATATATTATAGAGTTCACCTTTCTGGATAATAAAGTCTTGAAAGTATGTAAGTAATGGGCACTGGAACAGACAAACCAGAAGCTTGTTACAATTCAATCAGATAAAGAAATATATTAAAAATGAACTTTTGGACGAGTAGTTTGACAACATTACCACTATGGATGTGGAAAAGCCTCAATTTCTGAGGTGATTGTGCCAAACAGGACTAACTTAGGAAGATTAGAAAAGTCACACATCCTCCTAATATGTCAGATTTATTCTTGAGATTCTGGGAGGGTTATTAAGAGAGAATGAAAGCAATCTTGGAATCCCATAAAACAAGAAATATTAAGTGTTCAAGAGGTTGCAATTTCACCAGAAACATATTCAAAGAAATTGTAATTATGAAATAGAATGGTTGGATAATGAGTTAAAAGTATAGGTACATAGGTTTGTATAGGTATAGCACATTTGTATAAGTACAGAATGTTTGTATAAGTATTGTAGGATTGTACTGGTACAGTAGGTTTGTATAAGTAAAGTAGGATTGTGTAGGTATAGAAGGTCTGTATAGGTACAGTAGGTTTGTATAGGTATAGCAGGTTTCTATAAGTATATTAGGTTTGTTTAAGTAGTCTGTATAGGTACAGTAGGTTTGTATAGCTATAATAGGTTTCCATAAGTACAGTAGGTTTGTATAGGTACAATAGGTTTGCTTAGGTGCAGTAGGTTTGTATAGGTACAGTAAGTTTGTATTGGTATAGTAGATTTGCTGGTTTTGTGTGTGGGGAGGGGAATCATTGGGTTCAGATCACAGATCATGTTCAGTATATGGCATAAAAGGCAGTTGTTTTAACAGGATCTTAAGCATGGCAATTCTATGTTAACCATAGAGAAGACGGCCCCGGGTTGTGGCCAAGATGTTGGTCTTATATCGAAACCCAAAATCACGAAGACAACATTCCTAAGATGAGAATCATGAAAACAGGAACCATCAAACCACCAAAGTTTAACCTGGGCAAATAAACACTCACCCAAAACAATACAAACACTTACCACACCATCTAAAACCTTCACCCCCCCCCCCTCACACCCCTATAACTATATATGCCAACTCTAGGACAACACTACAGTGGAGAAAGGGCATAATTCCCCATGTTGGGCAAGTGTTTACTTACCCTGGTTAAACTTTGGTGGTTTGGTGTTTTCTTTTTCCTAGATTCTCATCTCAGGATAGTAGTCTTTGTGATTCTGAGCTTGCGAGATATAGAAGGGGACCCATATATATATATATATATATATATATATATATATATATATATATATATATATATATACTGTTCAAATTTTAAGGCCCAAATGCAACCAGGATTCTGAAAATGTGTTAATTTTACAAATATTTAGAGACTTTGTGAACTCAGAGATAAATAAGATAGTTAACCTAGATAAAAAAATCATTCCCCAAATTGTTGGATTTCTTAATAAATATCAGTAACAATGCAATGAAAAATAAATCATATTTGTCGCAAATTTATAAAATTCTTAAGTTAGATCTCACATATTTAGACAATTTCTGTTGGAACTATTCCTCAGAAATTAATAATGAAGACTTATCTGAAGAATACAAGAAAATTATATTAAAATCTACAGATAAAACCACATCTTCATTATACTGGAAACTTTTCTCTTGGAAATTATTATACAGAGCTTTTGTCACACCTAACAAAATTACATTAGGTATAAATCAAATAGAATTAAATGCTGCAGATATGATTCTGAAATAATAGCTGATCAGATGAATATGGTATATGAATGTGAAGTCATCTCCCCTTTTTGGAAATTAATGACTAACTTATTTCAAGCTCTATTGACAGATACATGTAATATATTTGCAAATCTTCAGTTTAAT
>NC_056727.1:869950830-869978330 GCF_019279795.1 Protopterus annectens | reverse complement strand
ACCAATGTAATCTTGCCTCTCTGGCTTTGTCTCCAAACCTTCCAACCTGGGCTGACCCTCTAATATACTTATTCCTAATCCTGTCCACCCTCTTCACACCCAATGCAAATTGTAACATCTTTAACTCTGCCACATCCAGCTCTAACTCCTGCCTTTTTGTCAATGCCACCGTCTCCAACCCATATAACATAGCTGATCTCACTACCCTCTTGTAGACCTTCCCTTTCACTCTTACTGGTACTCGTCTGTCACAAATCACTTCTGACACTCTACTCCACCCACTCCATCCTGCCTGTACTTGCTTCTTCACCTCTCTTCCACACTCACCCTTACTCTGAACTATTGATCCCAAGTATTTAAACTCATCCACCTTCACCACAAACACACAATAATGCCAAAAAACACAAACTACCCCCACCCCACATTAAACCAATTGCAAAACAAAGACAGCTATTCTCCTTTTATGAACAGTTTAAATAAATAAATAAATAAATAAATAAAAATAAAACAAAATAAAAATACCCAAAAACATAACAATGCTTTTAGACATGATTTGTCCAAAATGCGGTGCTGTTTAGGAAAACCTTTTTTTTCTGAAGATGAGGTGTAAGTATGTGGTTTATGGGCAGGCGCAAGGATATGGTTTGAGTTAGTACTCATGAGTGAGGCTAGGCATGGGAGCCCACCTATTGCACCACTTTATTCATGTCGACTAACCCGAACCCTATCTTTGCCTCTGCCTCTAAACCCATCCCTACACCTTACCTTCTTCTGAAGAAAAAAACAAAAAAAACAAAACAAAAAACTACTTTGCAATAAATAAAAGGACACACATATAATATATAACATACATGCACAACATTAAAGTTATCATAGAATCATAGGAGTTACAAGGCAGCTGAGGTGCAAGGCCATTTCTGCCTTGCTAGTACAAATCCTTAAGCCTTGTCTCCCTTTTCAAGGAGGGACAGGCCTGTTATACCAAGGATGAATGTACAAATACCCATCCAGTTATCCAGCTCCTTTTTAAACACAGACAGTTTGTCACATTGTTTAACTTGAAGAAATTTGTTCCAGAGAAGGTGTAGGTTCTATGTAACAAGTCTATCTCATCACCTTAACTTATTTATTTGTTTGTATGTTGGAGTGAAGATAGATCTTGGCCCTAGTTTTAGCTAGACTATTTGATTTGTAGGGGCATAACAGTTCTTGGATTATTGGATACCTTATAGCCTTATAAACAAGGCAAAGATCATTAACAATGAGTCTATACCATACCAAGTATAAAGATAAAGCCTCCAGTCTTTCTTGGTAGCTTATGTCTTTTACACCCATGATTCTTTTAGTTACAAGCTTTTTGGGTCATTCCCATTGCTTGATATTCTTATTAAGGTACATCCCAAAGTGGGTTTTGTATTCAATGATGGGTCTAATCATGCAGAGTGAATGGAGGCGAGGACTTATTTTGATTTGGAAGAAATTTATTTTGCTATGAGCTGCACAAAGTAAACCAGTCTCCTAACCACTGTTGCAACATAATGGTCAAACATATGAGCTCTATCCACCAAAGTACTAAGGTCTTTCACTAGCTATTTATTTTAATTTGTGTGATAGTTATATTATAAGTTGGAGCTAGGGAGTACTTCCTAAATGTTACAGTGGTACACTTTTTCATGCTGATTTGATTTAATTTTTTGTGCACCAGCTATAGGTAGGTTTAAACTCTTGATGGAGTGCCTGTATGTCAGAGGGGGACTTGACATCATCTACCAGCTTGCAATCATCTGCTGACTTTCTTCACCAGAGATTTTATGTGATAAATGGAGATGTGAAATATGGATACTAAATAGCAGAAGTTCTATCCAAGATCCCTTAGGAACTCCACTGGTCACCTTCATGGTCTTGCAGGACAACCCCCCTACTCTTCTTCTGTGACTTCTATACTCAAGCAAGTTGGCTATCCACTTAAATGTATACAGGTCATTTTGGGGATCCTTCAGCTTGTGCTTTATAGTTGCACATGAGTGATATTTATTTCCTTGGCAAGGTCAAGATGTACTGTCTGAACTTTTTTCCCCACAGTATACACCATGAGTAACCCTCTCAAAACAATTCACTAGATTCATTAGACAAAATCTATTACTGGCAAAGCTAAACTGCTAGGGATCTGGTCTGATAAGATTTTTCATACCATAGTTACTAGGTCAGTTATGATATGTTTCATAGTTTTGCACACAAGGCCTTGTTAGACTGATATTCCTGGGGGTCAGTGATGAGGCCATTCTTGTCAAGTAGCATCACAACAGCTGTGTACCACACCTGTCAAATGAATCCAATTGCTATGCTCAGGTTAAGGAGTATGAGTTGTGGGTCTGCCACTGCTTGTTTAGCGCTATTAATTAGGCAACTGCGTATACTGACAGCCCTTAAGGATGAGGTACTCTTTATTTTGGAGAGTACTTTCTTTACATGTTGTTTTGTGATGGTTGGTGGCTTGAATCCTCCAGGGAGAAGTGAGCTTGGAATAGATATCTCTGGGGTTAAGTGGGCACTACATTTATTTAGCACTATTTTGGAAATATCTACTGGGTAGATACCATAATCAGTAATCTCTGTGCAATGCTGAGTGATATTTCTTATTTTCAGGACACGACTAAAGAAAGTTCTGTTGCTGTCTTTGACTTCTGCAGCTAAGTTGCGCTCATAGGATACCTTTTGTGTGTGACTTGAATCTCTATAAGTTATGCTTATGGGCTTTTAAGTATCTAATTAGACGTTATGTGGTATCTAACAAATATGGATACATCACTACATCCAGCTACTGAGGTACTAAAGGAATGCTGAATGAGCTCTTAAACCAGACAGCACAACACGTTCATGGATGTGCTTTAAATGCAGAAGAGCATCAAAATCCACCAGTTTGCTGTTTAGACTTCTAGTATTGAGCAGATACCTTGATGTGGTCCAGTGGTTAATTTGCTTTGGAAGTTAGGTTGGGAAATCCATCTGTTGAACCCTGCCTAAAAAGTCAAAATTGTAAAACAGAGCATGTGTTGTGACAATAAAAAGCATTTCAAAGTGAGGGCAAGTGCGTATAAATAGAGAGCACATGCAGGCAGCAGTGCCATTTTGAGTGAACAGCCAGAGTGTTAATATGTATGAGTGCGGTAGTCAATCTGTTTATAAGTGTATTTGGTTTAAGTTACTAAGCCTCAATCCTGAAGTGTTTGTGTATAATAAAGCTGCTTGAACCTAACTCACAACTGTTCATCTGTTTTATCCTGACCGCACAAGCGACCAAAATTATGGCAGCAAAAGCTTTTGCCAGTACCTGGAGCCTTAAAATGAGAGATGCAAACCATCCTAGGCAAAGCAAGTACAGCTGTCAAGAATCTCATCCCATGCTGACAAGAGCCCATTAGAATGGTATCAGGCATTAAAACCACTTGCTAAAGCCATTCATCCTTTCTTTATACTCAGCCATAATTTTTGGTGATGGAAGGATTCCACTCAATTCTAGGGTTTTTTCTGCATTTGTGACATTCATGGAACACTCTGTCATGGTATATTTCTGATATGGATGGAGTACTCTGCCATGATGCATTTCTGACATGCATGGAGCACTCTGTCATGGTGCATTTGTGACATGTTTGGAGCACTCTGTCATGGTGCATTTGTGATATGCTAGGAGTACTCTGTCATGCTGTATTTGTGATATATATGGATCACTCTTTCATAGTGCATTTGTGACATGCATGGAGTACTCAGCCATGTCTCTATCTTTCTCCGTACCCCTCAGATCTTTGTGTGCCAGGTCGTTTACCGAACATGGACCACCACTATGTCATTCTCATATTTATCTGATTAAAGGGTCCTCAGTGGCCCTTGTAACATCAGCAATCTTGGGCCCTGAGAGATAACTCACCATCACCATATTTTTGTCCAGCCTTGTGAGTGTGACATCAGTGGACCTAACTATGAAATCTCCAAACACTAATACATTTGTATTTGTGTTTGAAATTTACTTTGGTATAATGGGTTAGGGATATGCTGTTTCCTGGTGACTTCCGGCTATGTTATCCTTAATTGGTGTTGGACTGCTTGGTTTACACTGGGCCTTGTACCTACTAGTTCATTATGGCTTGGCCAAGGACTTTGTAGGTTCCTGAGCATATGATAGCTTAATTTGAGTATGTGTGTGTAGTGTGGTGTGAACGAAGCTCACAAGATTAATTTGTTTATAAGAGTGTGGCTTCAAATTTGTTTAGGTAAGTGCATCTCTCACAAACAGAGAGTGATGGCTTAAAAAAAAGATAATTTTTTGTGAGTATCAGGCAATTCTTATATTGCCTGAGTATATAGAGTGCAATGAGGCTAGTAAGAAAGGGTAGATTAGCTGGCTGACCTTCCATTTAGACCAAGATGGCAAGGTATGTTAAGGAAGAAGAGAATATAATATTGTTTTGGTTCCTTGATTAAAGTATTAGTTCAAGAAAAAATACTAGCTGTGAATTCACTTAGGTTTGAGCAGTAAATTAAGGTGAAACAGTAAATATTCTACTCTAGACTGATTGTAAAGTCAGTTTAGTAGATATAAAGGAGAATAAGAGAAAATAATAGTGTTTTGGCTCATAGTTTAAGGTATTGATTTGAGCTGAAATAATAAACAAATATTTAAAATTAAGTTAAAATGCCAAAACAAGGTATTTAGTAAATAGTTTGGTCTGTACTGTCTATGAGGTTGGCTTAGATGTGGAACAATGTGCCACTGTGGTATTCTATGATTTGTAGAGAGTTGACAAGAAGGTCAAGTGTTTGTCAATTACAGTGCTATGTGATACCAGAAGTGTCATCTGGTACAGTTATATTGAGGAGAAGAAGTGAAAGAAACAACAGAAAAACTGTTTGATTTCCAGACAATGTCCACTCCTTAGAAACAGCAGAAAAGTATTCTCTGCCACAGAGGAACCACTACTGCCATCAACAAGATTACACCCTGTCCAAAAAAAATTGAAACTTTAATTAAATGCAAAATTAAATGTAAGAGTGGGAAAAGAAGTTCTCAACTTGCCCATACTCTAACCTTAACTCACAAAACACTCATGTAAACACTCTTACCTCTAATGCCAACCCACTTACCTTTGTTAAGAAAATGAGCTGTCAGTAAAATTAATGCTTTTTAAAGTGAAAGTTCATTGAAATAATATCACAAATCACTTCATCAGAAAAATGAACTTTTGACAAAGTGAACTACATCAACAGACACACACACACACACACACACACACACACACACACACACACACACACATACAAATTAGACCCAATAATGCCATTATGCCTTTTAAAATTTTTGTATGTTTTCCAACTCAGACTGTTGTTTCATGTTGATTTCCCCAGCAGTGTTAATTGCCCAAGTTTCTGCTATCAGTGATTTAGATAGTTTGCATATTTTTTATGAGCATATGATCAGCTTCATTCTATAACTTTGATGAATTTTAATCATGTTTTTTCCTATTTGATTTATTTTCTTACAGAGTCATTTCAGTTTTTTATGTATTTAGTTTTAAAGCAAGGGTTATATAAATTTAGTTGAGAAGAGTACACACACACACACACACACACACACACACACACACACACACACACACACACACGTGTGTGTGTGTGTGTGTGTGTGTGTGTGTGTGTGTGTGTGTGTGTGTGTGTGTGTATATATATATATATATATATATATATATATATATATATATATATATATATAGGGATCTACTTTAAAAAAACGAAGATGAGAACACCGACGTTCATTTCCGCAACAAGACTGAAAATACATAAACCTGACATACCCAAATGCGAAAGCTTTCCCAGGGTAAGTAAACACTTGCCCAAACTTAAATTAAAAACACACCAAAGTAATTAACTCCCCCCCCACAACTATATATACCATCTCCTGGATTGCACTACAGTGGATAAAAGCGCATGTTGTGCAAGTGTTTACTTACCCTGGGAAAGCTTTGATGTTCTGGTATGTCAGGTTTCGGTATTTTCAGTCTTGTGAAAATGAATGTCGCAGTTCTGATCTTCAGATTTTTAAAGTAGATCCATGTCTATATATATATATATATATATATATATATAGATATATATATATATATATATATATATATATATATATATATATATATATATATATATATATATATATATATATATATATATATATATATATATATATATATATACATACACAAGTGATTTAACCATCAATTTATCTAATCAAAATTTATCAAAAAATTGATCTAATCAGCTTTAATCTAATAATATTCTTCCACAGAGTTTATCAGTTTTATCTTTTGTAATAAGGAAAGTTTATGATTTGTTCCTCATTGTTACACGTTTTCTTAAAGCTTTATATAGTAATATTGCAGTTTGCTTCATTATGCTGTACTGGATTGGGTGAGCTGGTGGTGCACATACAGGGTTTTTCCCATTCTTTCACTGTAGTTTGACAACAGAGTTGTTATATATAAGTCAGGAGGATGTGGGCAGAGTCTCTCACATGGGGGTGAAAAGTTTTTGCACTCCCCCCAAAAAAAAAAAAAAAAAAAAAAATTTCTGTTTTTTACTTATGGTATGCTGGGTTAGTTAAAATGAGTTTAGACCAGCCATGTTCCATCAGTTATGATTAGATAACAAGTGAACATCAGATCAAGGGTGTATACATATGAATGGCAATAATGTCTAAGTGCCATTTTTGTAAAGACTGTGTTTGTTGTGGGATTTAGTGGTTATGTTGTGGTGGTGTTTAAGGTCTGTATGATTTGAGGGTGAACTGTTACATGGATCATTCATGGTGTGGTTGTCAATGTGCAGAGGCAGTGATTCCCATTTGCAGGAAGATTTGTTCTTTCTCTGTAGTGGTGCAACTATGGAGTTGGTATATTTAACTTGGAGGGAATGCTTGTCTCCCCACAAAGTACATTAGGCATTGACACATCTACTTATGTTTTATCTTAATTTACTATAGTTTGCCATTATTCACTATTGTATGTGTTTGGATCATGTGTATTTTGTGTTTATTGTATTCACTGTTTTACTTTCACTTATATGATAATGTGATATTCACTCGTGTTTGATTGTTTGATTATATATATATATATATATATATATATATATATATATAGTTTTGTTTGTTTGCATGAGGTCTTTTGTGTAATTTGTGTGGCAATAATATGCACAAATATGTTTTAGACAAAAGATGAGAAATGCAGTCCTTTGTTTACATAATTTTGTTTCCTTTCTTTTCTTTTCCTAATAATATAACTGTAGATTTTGGATTACATTTTTAAGAAAATTAAAGTGCTTTGTGGTGGTGTATATCTCTGGTCTGCATGTACAGTGGATGGATTTTATATTTAGTTTTTAGAAAGTAGCATAAATCCTGAAGGTTTTTAGGAATTTTGATGATGCACCAAGGTGAACTTACAGTGACACACTAATAGTACAGACAACTTTTTATTTGTGATATGCAAAAAAATAAGGATAAACAGCAAACAAAAATACAAGCAGTTTACAATATATGCATTTTATCATGCTTCCATCACATTCTTAAATCTGTTTCCTCAAAAATGTTTTACTTCTCAAATGCAGTTGAATAAATTCCATAGTATTTGTATATAGCATCTTAATAACTATGTACACTATTTACATCAGCCTGACATAACAGAGCTCAATATATACAATTACTTTAAAGGTATAACAATCCAGTTATCAGAGTGTATCTGTTCAGTTATTGTAAAGTGTCAATCAATGATAAGACTTTTTTCCATGGATTGTTAATAAATGGCTTAGGATGAATCCTTAATTCTTTAAGTTTCATTTCCGACATGGCTATGGTCTTCAGTAGGCTGTACAAGTCTTCCAAAGTCAGTATTGTGTTTGTATTCCATCTTCTTGGTATACACTTCCTTGAGATTGCAAGTATTGTCCATACTAGATACATATTTTACTCATTCAAACGAGGACCCTCATACAAATTTAATAATACTAGAGCTTTAGATAAGTTAAATGATTCATTAAATAAAGCCTGTAAAAAGTTTTTAATACCATTCCAAAATGACTTAATTTTAACACGGTCGAAAAAAATGTGATTCCAATCTGCATTGTGTATTTGCTCACACCTCCAACATATTCCCTTTGTGGAAGAATTAATTTTTGTAATTCTATCTGGAGTTAAGAATGCTCTGTGTAAGCATTTCCGATTAAAAACTTTCCAGTACTGTGCAAAGGATGTATGTTTTATTGATAATAAAGTATTTCATTTAATTTCTTTCGTTAGCTGTAATAAGTGTCTATTTGTTATATAATTCCAGTTTGAGGATTTGGGTGTTGTTTTATAATTTATCAATATCTTGTAAAATTTTGAAATACTATTTCCAATGTCATAATCATTATATATGATTTCATATAGGTATTTTGTAAGTTTAGGTATTTTTTAAATGAAGAATTATGAATTATTCTGCATAAATCTTGTGAATACCTCAGAATGCTTTGCACAGTTAGCCAAACTTGTTGTGGAATTTTGTAGGTTGTTTCTATTGTTTGTATATCCAGAACTTTTAGTTCTTTGATAAATTGAAACCAACAAACAAATTTTTTCTGTTCCCAGGAATTAATTATTTCTCTGTATATTTTATGTGGATGGCTCTTTGTAACTATGAATGGTGTCACAAGATCAAATGAGATTTATAAAACTATATTTGCATTAATAATTTTCCCAAATGAGTGAATGTAATAATTAATCATATGAGTTTTAGTGGGCTTACTTATGTTATATTCCATACTACTACATAATACGTGCCATGGCAAATTGTTTTTATCTGCTATTTTAATTTTTTTTTGTAAATCAGATTAATTTATTGATATTACTGTTAGTAATTATTTCCAATTTGCAGAATAAGTTGGACTTATCCAGTCTGAGATTGTTTTATATATTGATGCTTTTATATATGTTTCTATTTCAGGAAAGTTTAATCCTCCCTGTTTCCATGGTCTGATATGATGTATTAAATCTATTCTGTTTCTTTTGGGAAACCATAAATATTTTATTAGGCATGAGTTTATTTCTTTCAGTATATTTCTTTCTGGTAACAGTTGTATTGCCAAAGCTATATATAGAATCTTGCGTAGTAAAACCATTTTTATTAAATGTAGTCTATCTTCAAATGTTAATATTATTTTATTCCACTTTTCCACAGAGATTTTAATAGTATTGATAATATCATTGTAGTTTTTTGAGACTAATTCATTATTATCCTTGTATAACTCAAGTCCTAGATATTTCAAGGTAGATTATTGTTTCCCTATAATGCGATTCCCCTTCATATGCAATTTTTTGTTTTTATTTAAAAATAAAAATTTTGATTTTGATTTATTGAAATGGAGTCCTGAAGTCCTGTAAAATGTGTCAATTAAAATATCTAATTCTTCTAATGTCTCTTTTCTATTGGATAATGTTAATAATATGTCATCAGCAAAGAGCATTATTTTAGAATTGTATTGTTCATAAACATCTACTCCTTTGATTTTTGTATTGTTACATAGTGAAACTGCCAATATTTCAATAGCCAAAGCAAATAGAATTGGTGACATGGGACATCCTTGTTGAATACTCTTTGTGATATGTATAGATTCAGAGGTGAAAGGACCTAGCTTAACATACAGTAAATTATTTGTATATATATTCTTTAGTAGATGAACAAAGGAAAGAGGAAATTTAAATACCAGAATTTGGAATAAATAGTCCCAATTTAGGGAATCAAAGGTGTTCTCTATATCTAAGCCAGTTATGAGTGTTTCTTTATTTTCTTTATTAACATAATCTATAAGAGAAATTATCCTTTTAATATTGTCATGTGTGTGTCTATGATATATAAATCCAGTTTGATCATTATTTATTGTTTTGGATAGTGATATTTTCATTCTGTTAGTTAATATTGTCATAAATATGCTATAGTCATTATTTTGATATAGGTGTATATGAGGTACAGAGGTTAGGGGATTTGTTTTCTTTTAGGAGTGGTGTGATTAAGGAATATCTCCAAGAGGGTGGTATTAAAGCTTGTGACTGAATTTCTAATAGAGTTTTATGGAAGAGGGAGTGTATCTTTGAAGGAAAAAGTTTATATATTTCCATAATTATGCCATTGATACCTGGAGCTTTATTATTTTTACCCTCTTTTATTGTATCTGTAATTTCTTTGTAGGATATGGGTGCTTGCAGTTCTAGTTTTAATTTTTCTGTTTTTTTTTTTTTTTATTAGAACATTTTTCATCTAGATTTAATTGATCAATATGTATATTTTCTTTTTGGAAATGTTTCATATAGTGATTTCTATAGGCATCAAGAATGTCACCTATATCTGAGACATTTTTCCCTTTCTTTTAATGGAAGATACTTTTAATGTTATTAGCTTTTGATTGCATTTTGATTCTTGTGGATAAATTATGTAGATATTTGGGAGAAGTGCCCAAGGTATTCATTTTTAGTTTTTTTTTAAGCTAAACTAGTTTTATTTGTTATAATTTCATTGTATTTATTGTTTAATACTTCTACTTTCTTTTTCATCTCCAAATGATTTTGACTTTTTCAGCTTTTACTGACAAAAGTTTGGATTGCAGATCTAATAATTCAGAATCCCATTCTCTGATTTTTTTATACCAAGTTATGGTTTTACCATATATGTAAGCTTTTAATGAGTCCCATATCATTATTTTATTTATCTCTGTGGTGTAATTAATATCTAAGAAGAAGTGTAATTCAGATAATAACCAGGGTTTGAACTCTTTAATTTTAGTTATATATGCTGGAATTCTGGAGTTAAAGATTAATTGTCTGTACCAATTTTGAAGTTTTACTATCAATTGTGATCTGAAAAGGGTCAGGGGGTGATTGAGAAATTAATGATTTCAGAGTATAAGTCATGGGCAGCAAATATTTTATCTATTCTAGTTTGGGTATCAAACCTGTGATCTTGATGGGAAAACAGCAAAGATTTATCTTTGAATTTGAAAGTATCTACAAGATGAAATGATTCAACCCACTTGTTTAAAGCTTTTGATACAGCAGATGTACACAGCAGTCTTTTATTTGTACTTTCAGAAATATCAAATATACAATTAAAATCTCCTCCTAATATTAACTTGCCTTTATAATTATTGGAAATGAAATCCAAGTTTTTTTAACAGTTCCTGAGCCAATGTCTGAGAACCAGTATAGATTGGCTAGGGTCCATATTCTCTTATTAAATTTAACTATTACTAATTCCATAAGGCCTTATTTATCATCATACTTATAAATGATTTCTGGGTTAATCACATTTGTTTTCCATAAAACTGTTACCCCTTTTATCTTTGTCTTATAAGTGGATTGTGCCAATATCATATATTCCTTAGGATTCCATTTGTAATTGTCATTTGTTTTGAAATGACTTTCTTGAAGGAAGGCAATTTGTGCTTTGTTCAGCTTTAAATAGTTCAGTAGATTTGATCTCTTGCTAGGATTGTTTAAGCCATTTGCATTTAAAGAAAATAAAGTTAAATCCATCTTAGGTTATTTAGACTATGTATTTTTTGTTTTATTGTGACTAATAAACATTTTCCTCTGATAACTATAAAGGGGTCTATAGTATATTCTCGAATGCTGACAATGTTGAATCTGACATTGTTGGCACGAGAATATCGAGCGCTCAGAATCTCAAGCGTGAAAATGGAAATCTCCGTAAGGGGAGATTTCTGTTTACTGCAATGTAGAGCGGTCTCACAGTTGGTATATTTAAGTAGCAGGGGTGTGTGGGGCACAGCTCCCCAAGTGGGGGTTCAGGGGGTCTTGCCCACCCCTGCTTAAACTTGCTAGGGTAAAAATTTAAAGTTTTAATTTTTTTTTCGAAGTTACGGAACTTTGACAATATTGTATTGACCATATTGTATCCAATGTTCCGTAACTTTGATGTTATAATATAGACTCCTATAAAGTATATGTATGAGCTTTTAAATTAAATTATCAGTTATATACTTTGAGTGTTTACCACGAAAGTAATGTTTTGGTCAGGCATACTAAAATTGTTTTTGTGAAATAACAAATTTAAACTAATAAATGTTAACAAAACTAAGATCCACACTAGCCATGGAATGAAAATCATTCCTAATCTGATGGATAAACCTAAGTCCATCAGATTATCACTCATACTTTGACAATCCAGAACATCTGAGCTCTATAAATTGAATTATCATATGGAGAATATTTGTAATAGGAATAAGCAATATTTATATTATTTTGAACAGATATAGTACTATTGTAGATTAAACAGAAATCTAATACAAAATAAATGTCTACTTATTGTATAAGCAATTAATATTTACATGAAAGATAGATGGCAAGCAATTCATAGTAAAGTAGGATGTATCATATATAAAACCTCAGTAAAAGATTATAGCACATGGTTATTTAACATATTCACCCTTATTGATGAAGTCTTTCAAAACTTATTACTTAATATAAATAGATGGTAATAATATTTATACCTAATGTTTATAATACAATATATTTTATTAGATATAGCAGAAGTTATATTTCATTGTTTGCCAGAATTAAAGTAATCACTTTGTTTGTTGCTAACTTACTTAAAGCATCTAGTTCTAGTTTGTTTTATGTAAACATTGATGAAAGTTAGTGCATTTTAATTATCAGTCCATCCCTCTTCCCCCCATTTTCTACACATAAGGATTTTCATATCTGTCATTTCTTATTATAAAATGAGTAAAATTATAGGTTAAAAACAACAAATTCACTTATTGTGATTAATGAATACAAGTTCCCTTTCCATATTCATAAATTGCCATTTTATGGCATATACTGAATGTTTTTAGATTTAAATGGCCACATTCTATTTTGTATAATCAGCAATGGTCAAACTGAGTGATTATTGTCAATTTAGTACTATTTGTTCAGAATGTGATTGTTACATTCTGTGACATTCCTAGTTCAGGCTTATATTGTTTCCCTTGAACAACATGGTCAGTTTGATGTCATGTATAAAACATTAGTTACCTTGGTAACAGTTTAAGTATTATGTATGGTCAAGCTGTATTACAAAACCACAATTCAAGTTAAAGCAATTATATGACTTGTTATGCACATTTACTTATATGAGGAAATCATCATGCTTCCCCTTGATGTTCAATATAGTGTATGTCATTTATGACAAGTTAAAACAGTAGTGTTATTATACACAAGCCAATGTTATTAAACTGAGTGCCTATTGTCAATTTAATACTATTCAGAATATGATTGTTACATTCTGTGACATTTCATGTTCAGGCTTCTATTCTTTCTCTTGAACAACTTTGTCAGTTTGATGTCATGTATAAAACATTAGTTACTAGGTAACCGCTTAAGTATTATATATGGTCAAGATGGGTTGCAAAAACTACAATACAAGTTAAAGCACTTACATGACTTGTTATGCATATTTACTTATATAAGAAAATCACATGCTTCCCCTTGATTTTCAATGTAGTCTATGTAATTTATGACAAGTTAAGAAAGTAGAGTTATTATTCAGAAGCCCATGTTATTAAATCCTGTCTTTAATATCTAAATTCAGCAGACTGCTTCATCTTATATGATGACTATATATTTTATGTCTAGATTTACTAACATCATACATTACATAACTATTAAGTGTATGTTTTTTTTTTTTTTTGGCTGTTGCTTAGTTATTTGAGAGACCACAAGCTGTAATGTTTATTCTTATTATTATTCCTTCCAAGTATGTTTATACAGTCCATAGACTTTAAATTATGAGACCCTTCTAGTTTCTTATTTGTTCTAAGTATATTTCCATCCTTACATGCACACATATCAGTACTTCAAGCACAGGTAACAATCCCCATTCAGTTTTGCCAGAATACTATTCACTAGTTCATGTGATGTGTTTCCAGGCTGTTCTTAAAATATCCAAACCAATATTTGTCCCATTCCATTTTACCAGCCTGTTCCATGCAGTGATCACTCTGCCAGTGAACCACTCAACACACCTTCCATTTCCACAGATATTTCCACAAAGGAAATCTGATGACTCCCTAGCACTTCCCAGCAACCCCAAACACCCCTAGAATCAGCTATCCCCGTACGCCCAACACGTCCGAGCAAATTCACCTCCCAGACCACTGCAAAGGGTACTGCACAAGACCAAGTGCTCTTAGTCTTTCACAATAACTTAGACTTCCACTCTTATGTAAGTCCTTAATGTGTTTGAACCAAAATACATTTTAAATATAAAATTGCGCTTATTATTATTTTTTTTTATCAAGAATCAACTTAATGAGCTAAACAAAGTGTTGGGAGACCATCAAAATATGTACATGTGGTTTAAAACAGTTATGTTTTATATATATATATATATATATATATATATGTTTTTTTTTAATCCAAAATCATCATTGCCATGAATCATCTCAAAAGCTCCTCAGAGCCATTAAGCATTATCGTCACTCTGTCTCCGTTACTATAGCCAACTGGGTGCATCTGTTTCTGTTAGTGTGTCTGTGTACTGCATACCATAGTCTCACGATGCATCTGAAGCAAACCTTCACTTCACTGCAACTTCAAGCCTAAATTCCCTCCCATTCAGTGGGGCAGCAGCCAGGAAAAGAACAAAGAACAAACAGATAAAAAAAAAAAAAAAAAAGAAAAAAACCTCCCAACAAGCCGCCACAACAAAAGACAACACACTCTTTCAGCCCTCCCACCTCTCACTCAGCAGACATACAAACAAACCATTCTCTGCCAAAATATCCCAAATAACAGTTATATCCACCCCCATCCCCTGGATCCAGGCTAAAACATCAAATGTCTCTTCCTAATACACAAGTAAACCTCGATCACAAGCCGCAACCCATAGCTCCCCAGAGATGAAAATGGCAACATATAACAGCTGCCAGACACAGCTGTATCCACACACACCATGTCAGGCTTAATCAAATAGCATTCTTAAATCTGTTTATATGCAGTTTAATCTATTCATCCAAACACCTTACCTGTTTGTCTAAGTAGAAGAACCTATACCTTCCCGTACATGATTTAAGTCTATATAACATTGCTTTTGCTGGAAAGGAAAACTCAGATCTTTTTATCTGTATGGTGAGTAAACTGTATTCACATGTACATGTACTCATGTGATGAGAATGCATAATGTTACAAATGTTAAACGATCAGTGCAATAGTGCCCAAAAATGCAACAGTGATGTACTGTGATTCAGAGACATGATAAAGCCACACAAAGCAACACCTCATTTGTGGTTTATTATCATACATCTGAACTGAACACTGTGTTGTCACAGGTAACCTTGCTACTCACTAATGCTTCCATTTCTAACACACAACACAATTGCACAGATACCTAAAAGCACAGACACACACACACACACACACACACACACACACACACACACACACACACACACACACACACACACACAAACACACATGTACACATATGTACATACACATACACACAAATCCAGACAGCCGCACTTATACTCCTATATAAACACACACACACACACACACACACACACACACACACACACACACACACACACACACACACGCACACACACACACAGAATCCTGCTACTCATCTTCTCTGGATCCAACAGCCCCATTCCTCCCATAGGACTGAATTTTTGTCTGCCATCAAAAGACAGCATAGACTTTGTAACACTTTGCACCTGAAGTAGTGAGGTAAAACTATTGTTTGAATTACCAAACTATTTTATTTCCAGCTAAAAGTTCTAGGGAAGTTCACATGCCTAGTTAACATCAGCCATGCTTTGAACTGCTGTACTTGTATGTAGACTTTTCCAGTGTGACTAGAGACTACAGACTTCTTATTTCTATGAATCAGAAACCCATGTCAAACTGAACTAATCTTATTGAAGCATGTTTGTAAATAACAGTATGCATTTTTCAGTCACAGTCAATTTGTGAAATAGCCTTGACAGAAAAAACTACAAGTCCACACCAGATCTCAACATGTATCACTTTATTAACTAAAATTAGGGTCTGTCAACTGCTTTATTTTCATCAACTCCTTGCCTGTTTCTCATCTCATTGTATACTCAGAACTGGCGTTATCTTTAAAATAAAAGTGCAGGGAAGCAAGTCCTTTTGCATCCACCTGACGTGGGGTCTCTGCCACCATACCCTTTGAATGCAGATATAGTACCTCCGATGCTGCACAGACTCAGACAGAGTATATTTATAGACACAGTATGTGTATCTGACTGTCTCACACTCAAATACACTGTGAGCAAGTGAGCCAAGACCAACTGAAGTAGGAATAAGTAAAAGGTAATCATAAACTTACAGAGGGACAACATGCAATGTGTGCATCCTTGTTCAACAATAAGTGAATGTCATCAGATGACAGTCAGGAATTAAATCACTTCTTAAATAAGCAAATTAAATGTTCCCAAACCTTATCAAAATGGGGCATACAGTTAGGCTAAAAAACAGGATACAAAGCATTTGCTGTTAAGAATAAGCCATTCTTACATCATAACTCATTCAATCAACTGCAAAATGAAATAAATGTATGTGTAGAAAATAATAAAAATAATATTTTAACCATCTAGATTTTAATATATGTTTAAGAAACTTTCAGTCCCAGAAACTCCACAGTGTTAAGCATTAACTGAAAGTATAATTCACATATTTCTAATATTAAGTTTAAATTCCCATCCCTACTGTCACAATGTGAGATATTGCCAGCTATGCCAGGAGAAGTAGGGCAGTGGGTGCGTAACATATGCCAGCACAGCTAACTGAAATTTAAAAAATTATATGTTATTTGAACATCAAATTGATTTGTACAGATGCTTGTGTTGAAAAATGCAATTGTAAAGATGCTTGTGTTAAAAATGTATCAACAGTGTGCCCTGCTGGGCAGAAAAAAAATGTACATGCATTATTGTAACTGTTTAAATGTATATAGTGTAACAGAGGAAACTGGGAGGGAAGAGGTTAATCTGAATTCATCTGACATTGGGGAAATAGTAAGAAAATTAAATTACTGGGCCTAGACCTTAAAGATGTTATCTCATCATTTTGAATGCAGCCAGAGATTAAAAGTATGTAGTAGGAAGCTTCCTGCATTTTTATTGGGGGTGAATTAATTGCTACTCTGAAAGAGTGGAGGTTTGAAATTGTTTTATGACTTCCAAGGACTGCAGCAGATCTTAGCAAGGCTGTGTGTATGTATATTACTGACAGCTATGTGATAAATCCTGACACCTTCTAGCACAGGGGTGGCTGCATGGGAACCAGAAGTCAGATGATCAGATGTATACAATGTCATTCTGTAAAGAAAAAATGTTTTAATATTATAGGAGACTGAAGTCTCAGGGGTAGTATGTTTCTTGGAACCTGACATAGAAGGATCCCTCACCTACTTCATCTTACCTTGCTCTAATAAGTGAACCAGGAAATAGTAACTCAAGATTAGTCAGGAAAATATAGTGACATTAGTTACGTACTGATTTTCTGTATCTGTGTGAATCTATTCATCTATGTTATTTTAATATTTCCTCTAGTTGAAACTCTGATGTTTACTGTAAATTGATTTTTCATATTCTCATGTTCCTTTATTATTTATTATTAAATATATTTAAACTTTTCATTGTGGCTTGTCCTTTAGAAAACATTTTGACATTTGAGAGTACTTATATCTATTGGTGATACTGTGGCCACTCCTGAAGTCTGGCCATTTGGTCAACATTACCATTTGCATTAATATGAATTTCACTTAGTATAATTGAGTACCCTTGCAAGACCCTTAAGTAACTGATGTTGTAGTGTGTGGTAGCAGGGATGACTACCTTATATGGCACCTTTCCCTGTATTAATTGTTCTGCTTGTAAATATATTAGTACCCTCTAAACATACACACATCCCAACATAGGTTTTTACCGTTAATGTTAGTTTTTATGCTGATTGTAAAACAGCTAACATTTTTTATTTTGCTTCCTGCCAGTTGTACCATGTTTTTTACATCGGTAAGACTAATGGATCCCTTAAAGAAAGGATTTTAGAGCACCAAAGGTACATTAGGAATAAAAAAGAAAGTAATGCCTTGGCATTACATACTTTAGAAAATAGGGTAACCAATGTTTTTTAATTTTTTGTACTTCAGGTTTTAGACTTAGATATGAGGGTCAGTGACCTACCCAATCATACAGAATCAGCAGAACAGAAATGGATACTGCTTCTTAATGCAGAGAGACCTCCAGGACTCAATGGTGTTTTTACTTTAAAACCTTTTTTTGAAGGCACACTCTCTGAAACACTGGTATAGTCTTTTCAATTAGAGGCTTGTCTTTTATTGGTTTGATTGTTTCTTTGTAATCTTATTTAATTGCTTTCTTTCTGTATTGAGAATGTCTGATGAAGCAGTGTGAGAACCGTGAAAGGGCTTACTTTGTTTTACCTTGTTCTCTTGTATATTAAAAATTGGTTTTATTTTAAGCCTTGCAGGCTTGGTACTTTTATTTTATTTTTATTTACTTGGTTTTATTGTACCGTTCTGAGTTGTGTTGTTATTTATTTTTTACTATATGACTACCTTATAGTCTGAGCAGAAGGGGGCACAGTGGGTAAATCTCTGCCAGCCCTTCCCAAGTGTGTGCATGCGTGTGTGTATGTATGTGTGTCAGCTACTTGGAGCAAGGACACAAAGCACTGGTTTCAAAGAGAGAGAATTGTGGAGGACTTGGCTTGGACACATGGCTGAGGTCTTAAATCTGCAACTGTGCCAGTAAACTAGCCTTACTCGGGACCTGGGGAGAGACAGAGACAGAAACCCAGACCCTGGGATGAGTGTGCTCCATGTGTGCTGTTAAGACAAATTATGCTTGATGCAGAGAAGTCTGCATCTGAAAATACTGGTTTTGCCATTTTGGGAGAGATGTTTTATGCTAGGGGGCCAAAACAGATGGAAAAAGCATTTGACATTGTTGCTTGCTTCACCAAGAACTATCTGATCCTTTCACCTTAGGCCTTTAGATCCAATAGTGACTTAAGTTAGGCACTGCAAATATGATCCAGCTATCAACCTAGCCTACTGCAATCAGGACAATATGATAGTAGTACCATCCTATGCTAGAAGTATCACTAAAAAAAATTATTTTCTTAGGCGTGTTCTTAACGTTACAAAATGCCAATATCTGTATCATCATGGAAATGCTGTTCTGATGCAGTGACATCATAACATCCCTACCAGGGTTTATCACTAGTATTGATTTGTTTATTTATTTATTCAATGTGCATCACTCATTCAGATCCTCTACTGAAAATTCATCTTTAACTGGTGATGGTGTGTCCATATTCCAATGGACCTCCTTCACATCTAGACTTATATGGCCTGATAATAATATGAAACATCTTCACATCCTAGTAATTATGAATACAGTCCATTACCATATCCATGCCAACTGTAGAACCCCCATGATGCCCAAAACCCATAAGGCATATCTGACCAATTCCAATTCTTCTCTTGCTTTCAAACCTAACAATATTACTGTTGAGGACTTGTATTATTAGTCTATTAATTGGAATACTACACTACTACAAATACATATGTTAAACTGTTCTCTGACATCATCAGTGCAAATTAACTTGACCAGATTGTAAACTGCCCTTTGAGAGGATCAGAAGTGTTGGACTTGATCATTATAGAAATAGCACTATTACTCACTATACTTATAATATACCATCAGTGGTTAGGTATGGTCATTACACAACAGTTCCCACCATTACAAAAAATAGTTACCACCACTACCATCTTCAGAAATTCCTCTAAGGTGGATGCACTTCAACTATGTGATAAACTGAATAGGTTTAACAAATCTGCATAGAGGCTACAATTCAAATTCATAACAAATAAAGTGCCAAGTTTAGAAACAAACCTATTTGGCTGGTTTCTAAACTGGAAAAAAACTCCTCTCCCTTTCAAACAAACTAAATATTTCACATCACAAAATTATACTCATAAAGTTAAGCAATGAGAATTAAAACAAAATCAGTTCTTAGAAGAATAAGTCCGAATTGAACACTGCCACCACCAGCAAAGACAAGTCTAAATACTTTTTCAACTATACCAGGAGCTTTAAAAACAACATCTAGCACTGCTCATAGTTAATACATGATGAATCTACCTACTCTGTCCCTGAAAACATAACTGATATGACAGCAGTCAAATTTAGTTCAAATTTTAACTCATAGTGCTACCTACCCTCTACAAACTTGATTCCATGTTGGAGTCACCCTAAACAACACCTATAAAGTCTATCTCAGAGGTGAAAACTAATAACTCCATGGGACCAGACAATGGACTGGGATGCTTCTATGCCAGGTAAAAAAAAAGTCTCACTGTACCACTCCACATGCCTTACATGTAAAGCAGTAAACATTATTTTTATTTTATTTTATTTGTCTTGTTTTATTTTAATGTTTCCATATAATTTGTTTACCAGGGTAGTGCACTGATCAATAATGAATAATTTCAGGTTTAGCCAAGGTGAAATACAAAACATTTCACAAAGAAAAAAAGGCAGAAATGTAAGCAATAATAGAATATTTCAGATCAGTTACACAGAAAAAACTATATATATGTACATTTTAGTAAACATTATAATAAACAGAGTATAACAATACTTACAATAAGTGGGTCAACCTTCAGTAAATTTCTGAGAAGAGGAGAGGAGAGGAAAAAGGGAAAGATATGAAATGATATGCCCTGTGCTGAAGCAGGAGCATTTGACTTAGATGAAGAGGTGCTTTTTGGGATGCATTCTGAATTTGGAGTAAGTATTGCTTTCCTTTAGGTTAATGTAGAGAGGTGTTAAAGAGTATTTGCCTGACAAGAGAATGCATGTGCAGTGCTGTTGACCTTGGTTCTAGAGGAAATGATGATTGGTATGATTTGTGAGTAGTGTCTCAAGTTGTATGAGGAGTTTTTGCATGTAGTTTGACTGCAAAGGCAGTTAATGTCTACAGCTGTAGTAGTTTGATGAGTTGTGATTTAATAACAGTAGGCTAGGTCTCTGTTTATGTTTTTTTTTTTTAGAGTGATATAGTGATACTCATGGAGGGTTGAGTTTGTAATGAATCAGCAGATTTCTGAGACAGCAGAACCCATTTGCTGATGGTTGAGATAGAAAAAGGGAGATTTTTGGCCCAGAAGTAGAGAGACTTCATTTTTGCTCTCACTCGATATGGAAATGGAAGTTTAGAGACTGATCAAGCCATAATTATGGGTATTTGCATATGGAAGTTGTTTCTATGGACTGGTTGTATAAATCAAACATAAAGAACCATTTGCTTGGTGAATTTTCTGTGGAGTTTCAAAAAGCATAGTTTTGGTATTGGAGAGGTTGAGAAGTAGTTTATGGTTTATGAATCGTTGGTAGAGATTATGTAAGTCTGACTGGAGTTGGGATTGAATGGTGGTGTAAGAATGATTTGATCAGTAAATGACAATGTCATCACAGACACTGGCAACCGAAAATGTCTTAACACAAATCAGTTAGGGTTTGTGAAATGTAGATAATTTTTGTTTAACCTGGGTGACTGCTCTGAAGAAATAAAACTGAGGCCCTTTGGCAAGGGCAAGTTAGTACACAGCCTACCTCAACCTATCCAAAGCCTTTGTCCCTAATACTAACTGGGCAACATAGATAAGTAGTCAAACTAAATGTAAACCCTCATGATACCCAATGGATAGCAACCTGGCTCACAGCAGAACCGAGCAAATTATGATTGAGTATAGATTCTCCTCCAAAAGGATCATTAATAGTAGTATCTACTCAGGCTGCTACTGTTTGATATATATTTCTCTGATTTCAAAGCTGATGTCAAGGTCCTTGGCTGGCTACATTTGCTGATGATAGTAAACCTGAAACCATCATCAACTCCCCTGGGAACTCCCAGATTCTACAAGCAAGAGTAACACATTCAAACAAATGGTGCCACAACCATGGTCTTTGTTAGGTGACAAAAAGTATATTTTTGTATCTGTTTGTAAAGAAAGAGCCACCATTGTTCTTATCACAGTAATGCTACCCCTTCAAAATAAACACAATTATCAGACATGGGACATATTTGCTGACACTAAACTCTGCTTCCACCACTATGTATCTATGTCAATTAGGAAATTTTTCTATTTAGCCCAAATGACTATCAAGGGTATTTTCTTCAAGGCTGTTATAATATCTCTTTGTTCTTCCCTTGATAGGCCCATAACTGAATGCAATGTTCTCTTCAGCATCTATCTCTCCTGCAAATTGATTCAACTTGAAATACACCCCCCCCCAACATTTCCTCATATAGTAAATCAGGAGCCTGAGTTCCACTAACGACACAGAATGCCTTAGCAGCCTAGCTCTCTTCTATGTCTCATACAGACTCCTTCGGGTGACATCTGTCTGGCCAACAAGGCATCAAATGGCCATGTGCTGAGTGCCCTCCTCCATATTTGCAAAACTGCTAACACCATGAACACCCGTACAGTTAGCCTTCACCATACTCAATAAATTTGTCTCCTCTGGAACAGACTCCCCATTCATCTTAAACAAAGTAGTTCATTCACCGTCTTTAAAAGCAAACTGGATCTATAACTAGGTAACAACAAATACACCTCCATTCACATCTTACAATTCCTCATGGAAAGGAATAACAAGTTGTGGGAGCTGCAGTGACATGGTTGCAAATGATCTACTCTGTCAATTGCTTAGTAATAACCTATGAACCTATAAACCTATGAAGCTAAAAAACATGTCATTATTCAGGTTTAACTCAAATGGCTGTTAGATATAGGGCGGTATTCATAGTCACTTGTACAAATACAATAGGGGTATTTCTGATGCTTACAAATGAGCTTAGCAAACGTACAATTCACAGAGGCCATTTACACTAATGTGCAAAGCCTGAAAAGTAATGAGATGCAAATGAGAAATGTTGTAAAGCATAGTATGCTAATGAGGTGGTTTTGCAGTTCATAGTCCAACATCCCTGTGGTAAGCACATCTATTTGTTAAATGTGGTGCTTTGCCTTTGATATTGCAGTTACGATCCAAGTATGCATAAGCACCTCCCTGACATACAAATGAATTATTTCCCCCAGCAACCCCTTCATCAGATTGTATTAAGTATAAACAACCACTAAAATGGCACAATAAATTATTTTCCCCCAGTGATCACTTCATCAGTCTGACGATGTATATGCAAGCAATTCCCTGATATACAAACAAAGTATGTCCCCCAGTGTCATATTCAGTAACATTTCCTAGCATGCACAAGCACTAAAATTAAACATTCACCCAAGTGACCCTTTAGTAACGTACCCTAGTATGCACAAGCACCAAAACAAAACATTCACCCACGCGACCCCTTCAGTAGCATTTCCTAGTATGCACAAGCACTAAAATGTAACATTCACACAAGTGACCCCTTCAGTAACATGTCCAGGCATGCACAAGTACTGAAATGAAACATTCACCCAAGTGACCCATCCAGTAAAAATGTCCAGATATGCAGAAGTACCAACTCAGCTCTCCCTCACATCTCTGTACTCTGAATGAAACCTGCTGCATTCTGCTATGACTCCAGGGCTGTTTACACACTTTACATGCACATGTGTTCATTATAGATTCATGGCTATGAATTGAACTCATGTGAATACTTATAAATCATAGTAGCTGTCCCCCTATCACTTATACATTAATCACATTTTGCATTTCTGAAAGGGGCTATATTCACAAAAAGTCCTCTGCATTTAATTAGTCGTTCTGACAGTTCAGAGTTGAAATAACCTTGTAGCTCTGCTCTTTGTGGATCACCACTACAAAAATGTGAAGCCCTGGACTATGAATTCCACACATAAATTACATTGTGTACAGCTACAATAGACATGTATGTCCCATACTTGCTGGATGCTAACAATGTTACTTCTGTAATCACATATTTAAAAAGTATGGGAAATGTGTTTTTTTGTTTGGTATTAAATGCATGTTCCTTTGAAACCACTTCACACAAGTGCTCATTACCAAAACAATATTCCAGTTTTAAGTAACAGCTAAATTCATATGAATGGAGTAGAGTCCAAGTTCCATGCACTGCAGAGGAGTAGTTTACTTGCTATATATCCTTTCTCCATACTGATTGTAAAAGCATGATCTCCCTGATCGTTTGGCAACAACTGTATCCTGGGTGCAAACAACCCAGTCTGCAGTATAATTGCTCTTGAAAAACACAGCCATTTTGAAGCACTATCCCAGCTGCTCCTTAGCTGCATTCTTTTCATGCACTCAGGCTACCTTTTTTGTATATCTTTGTTATTATCCTATTTTTGCTAATGCTAATTACAAATTGTATTATGTAAAAAGTTTAGTACTGCTGACATGAACTTGACTTGAAATAAAGAAATCTCATGGTTCTGTTGTAGTAACTAAAAATAAACAATTAATTCTGCTCAGTACCACACCATAACAAAAACACGTCTTCTATAATCTTACACAAAAAAATAAATATTCAGGAAACATACAGGTCAAAGAATTATTTTTCCTAAGATGGCATCACAAGATTTGCAAATGGGGGACCATGACATTCATATTGTTGTATTGGTCTGTTGGTATTGCTGACTACCAAAAATAAAAAAAAAAAAAAAAAAAAAAAAAATCAGGAACTAAACTGAGGAGGGCATATAGGTTTGCAGTTTTATAACTTGACACATTCTCAGACCATTAGTGAGTTAAAAAAAACTCTAAACAGTTCTACACTTGTGTCCTACTGTATTCAGGTTTAAATTAAAACTGTATCCATCATTACAAAAAGTTTGTTTTCATAGTTTCATAGGTTCATAGGAGGTTACTAGGCTAATGACCCTAGAGCCCTTATAATTCTAGCCATTTTTATCCTGAGTTGCCACATTGTTGGTGTTTAGGTGAGTAAATTTTGCAGAGGTAAGGGTCTATGGTAGTTAACACTGACTTCCTCTGTCCTTGAGGGACATGGGTGCCACCTCAGGAATGAAATTGCAGTCACCCATCCATTTATCTAGGTTGCGTTTGAAGATGGTTAGTGAGAGGCTGTTTTTCACATGGACTGGAAGCTTTTACCTCTTTTTTTTTTCCAAAATCTCTTTATTTGAATTTTCAGATATTAACAACAATACATCCAATCAAACACACAAAACAAACAGTACATACAAAAAGGAAACATTCAAAAAACTAGTAACACAATAAATATATACACACTATATACAATAGAAGTCACAACATCATCAAATGGAGTATAAAAGGTTTTTAACAAAACTTAAGAAAGTGAGGGATAGTATAAGGGACATATTTTATGAAGAAGATAAATATAGAAACTCAACCACTTATTATACTTAATGTAATTAGGGAATACAATTAGATATATAAAGAGGAAAAGGGGAAAGAAGAGAAAAAAAAAGAAAAGAAAAAAACTGGTTATAATACAGTTATTGCATAGTATAAATTTGTCTTATCATGTCAGTGTGCAGACTATCTTTCTTTGTTAAGAATTACATCTAGTAAATAACCCCAATATTTCTGATAATAGTGTTTCTTTTTTTTTTGTATAAACTAGTTTGTGAGGTGAGATATATTAAATAGCAAGGTTGCTAAAGCCTTCCCATGTAATTGGAAATGTGACATTCCAATTTTTAGTGATATAAAATTTAATAAGGGCACACATCGTGATAAGGAATTTTTTTTTTTATTTTTGGAAGTTGAGTCATGTTAATGTGCAATATAGCTGTCTCCCATGACAGGGTTGATTTTTCATATCCCATCTTCTCTAACCCAGCTCTTAAAGAGGACCATAAGTTGTGTACCTTGCTACATATCCACATGACATGGAGAATATCTGCAGTTTGGTTTGGGCAGTGAGGAGATATAGGTGAGAAGTTGGAATTGAACTTATTTAGTTTTGATGGGGTATTGTACACATTGTTATTGATCATAATTAGTGTATATAGCAGCTTCTTAAAATGAATGAATGTTATCGTATTCTCAATGGCCAGTCTCTTATTTTCATCTGTCAGAGATTGTTTTTTTTTCTTGCCAATAGTTTGAAAATAATAGAAAATTCAAGTGTTTTATGTTCATTACAAGTTTATATGTCCTAGAAAGTGTTTTCCCTTTCATCTCAAGGTTTTCTAGTATTAGTTTTGCTAAGTTAATATCCTGCAAGTTGACTTGTGTTTGTGAGAATTTAGTATTTATGAGATAATGGATTTGGGTAAGAATAACAGTATATTTCTTAGTAAGATTTACTTCTAGTCTTATTTGTTGTATATTAGATTCTCTCCATTGGTATATTTCCCATAATGTGAGATCTTTTATCAGTGGGTAATTTGTTAGATATAACGGTTTATTGTTTATTAGTAGGTTGGGATTTAGGTGGAGTGGTTGCATAAAGGCAAGAGCATCTAATAATTGCAATGATTTAAATAATTTCTGTATAGTAAGAATCATGTAATAATTAGTGGGTGTATATTCTTCATGAATATGCCATTTTGATTTAGGTTTAAAAATGGTAGGGATTTGCTGTTATACCCAAGGGATTTCAGTTGTTCAGACCAGATTTTGGTCCATTGGGGTGTCCAGGTATTTACACATGGGTCATGGCTTATTATCTGTATTGGTCTGTAGGCAGTAATTATACTATAATAGAGTTAGAAATCAGGCAACCCCAATCCCCCTTTATCTTTGGTAAGTACATGTTTGTCATATTTAATTCTAGTGGATTTGGGGTACCATAAGAATCTTGATATAGCTTTTTTTCTATATCAAGGAAGAAATTTTGGGGAATATTTGAAAAATTAGCATTTAGTTGAAAGAGTAATCTCTGTAAAAGGTTCATCTTAACAACACTAGCTTTTGAGATTAATGACATATTAATATTCTTCCACCTAATGATATCACTTTCAATACTGGTCCATGTATGCAATAGGTTATTCTTTATCATATCCTTAAAGTCAGGAGTAAATATTATTCCTAGGTATTTTATCTGGTAACTTATCTTGATCTCACTCATGGGAAAGTAAAATTCCTTATGACCTATAAGATTCATGGGAAATATGTGGGGTTTGTTTAGATTTAAATTATAATTAGAGATTTCAGAGAACTCATCTGTAGCTGTAAGTATTTTGGAGAGGTCAGTAGTGGGAAGTTGAAAATATATATTTAAGTCATCAGCAAAAGCAGAGAATGTAAGATTTGTATTATAGATTCTAGGTATGTAATGGAAGTTTTTTTGTGAAATAAACAGAAGGAGAGGTTCTAGATAAAGATTAAAGAGGTATGAGGAAAGAGGGCAACCTTGTCTTGTACCATTGGATAACAGTATAGGGTTAGTT
>NC_056727.1:869860601-869863385 GCF_019279795.1 Protopterus annectens | reverse complement strand
ATATAGGGAAATATAGGGAAATAGAGAGACTACATTTACTTCAACTTTCAAATGGTAACCAGTGCAACTCTACTGCAGTCAAATATTCAGCAAAAGAGTGAACGATCCAAACATTTTACCACAATGCAAGAAAGATAAAGAAAATAAATTCAGTGGAATGGAATCCATATTATACAGACAGTCACTGTGTGCGTGATTCATGAAGGGTGTCACCTAATGGGAAAATACTTTCAGTACAGTAACAAGATTCAATTTCACAGTTGTCTGACATGTTTTTTTTTTTTTAATTATAAGATTTTATTCTTCTAGAATCTTAGGATATTTGCAACTCAGTGGATTTGTTTCCAAGACAAAAATGTCCAAAGCAATGCTTCCTGTGAAATGTGGAGAAACTGTCTTATAAATATATGTCTGCATGAGTATATGCACTAATAAGCAACACTGTTGCAGAACATATGACAAATAATTACCAGTGAAGGGAAAAAAACATGTAGCAACAAGCATAAAACAAAAGCAAACAAAAGAAAATACAATTTGCCTAAGTTGGGATAAGCTTTCCACTAAGTTTTACAAAAAACAAGCACATACTAAAGATGTAATTTCACTGCTGCAAAGGCTGCAGGTCTGATTGAGTTTGACTAGATAGCATCTCAGGCTGATGCTAAACCAGTCATTCAACTAATAGTCACTGGGTAGGGGAGGGGAAGTACAAAACAACAAACTGTAAATTCTAAGCAGTTCCTATTATAAACATCCAGCAGTGAAGTTTGTGAAATCTAACCTGCAGTATGCACACAAGCTTGTCTAAAAATTCTGACTCTATGTGAATATGTGACTTACACTACACTAAAATGTAAACAAAGCAGTCTAGAAACCAATTGATTTTAGAAACAAAATAAATGCCCCTTTATAAGAATTGCATTACTGCTGTGCTTTCTAGAGTAGCAGCAGCAGTCTGGTCATAAAATGTCTGAAAGGCTACTTTTCTGAATGGATAAAATGCACAGATTAGACCAATGAATGGCTCACATAGAAAGCTGTTGTCAGTAGAGCTGCAATTTGAGATGGAATGTGGCTAACTCCTTTGAAACTTCCTGCAGGCACACTTCCCCTACCCCCCTCAGCCACAGGTGAGCATGCTCAGAAAGGCAAACTTGAAAAGTAAACAAAGGCTGGATCAAAACAAAAAATCCCTGGGATTGTCCCTTTAAGGGATGATGAAGGTTACGGTAGTGGTTGAGAGGTTTTCAGGGTTTTAGATAGTTATATTTGATGTGGGTCAGTCTGTGGTATTTGGGAAGTAAATAGCTAGGTTGAGATGTTATATTTATGTGCTCGGGGGAGTTAGTTTGAGGTATAATACTTGTTTGTTTTTTAGGGAGATTTAGCTGTAAATAGTTTGGCTGCTTATAGGAGGTTATTAAGTAGGTTGCTGATAGGGATGGTAGGAGTATAAGAAAGATTAGAAGCTTTAGTTGAACTTGGGAAGTAAATGTATACATTTTAATTTATGAGCTTTACTGATATTATCTGGAGGGGAAAGTTATACTAGGGGTGGTTAAAGAGAGTGGTGTAATTAGTTAAATAGGTTAATGAGGAGATAGTTGTGATTGGTTTGTAGAGGGAGAGGGTTGGTTTAGATGTATAAGTGTAGGAGCACTGGGGGTGGGTGGGATATGGGGGCAGGGTAGGGGAGCGGAGTGAGCCCACAGGGTGAATGGTACGGGTAGAGAACAAAGAGATAAGGAGCAGAAGAAGAACAATCAGTTGGAGCAGGCTACAGTAGGTAAGTAACCCTGAATAACAGAGTGAAGGTAAGGAAAGATAATTAGGCTTCTAGGTGGGTGTCGAGGTTCACCTCAAGTAAAGAAGATGTTATGGGCTATACTTCAAGAGCAAGCCTAAGGACTCAAAAAAGAAATAAAATAGTAAGGGTATATTACAGACTAGGAGAAGGCTTCAAAGACCTGAAAGACAAAACTGCCACCTAGTGGACAAAGATAATATTATAAATTGGGGAAAAGTGGGCATTTGTGTACAGATTCAGAGGAAAGAGTAGTAGTTCAGGTGACTTTTACATGGAGGAGAAAGAAAAAGATATATAGGTTACAGAGTGGAGAGGGGGTGATGCTGCTGGCTTTCCTGGCTAGCGCTCTTAGAGCCACCAAAAATAGAATATTAAATTATAGGCTATACGGGCAGTGATATTGTAGACATACTTTCTTGCTCCCTTTACGTGAGATAGTACAGGGAATAGGTGGCTCAAAGATGAGACTGGAGGGAGTTTAGACAGGGTCCTTGTTCTTCAGGTAGTTGTACTCTGCTTCTTAGCGCAAGCATAACCAGGTTGGAGAGATTATCCAAGAACACTAGGCCAGGAGCACACAGCAGATGGGGCTGTTCTATAGGATTTAATGTCCAATTATTGAAATACGGAACATTTTGTTTATATGTTTGAACATTTATTAAGAGACTGATTTTTGAATGGTCTGAGATAGTTCTAGGTGATAACAGTATAATTTAGTCTGTTCAAAAGCAATTGGGAAATTAGAAAAGCATCTATTCTGGACCAGGTTTTCTGAGTGGCTGAGAAGAAAGTGAGCCTTGATATTGTTTCATCATACTGGAATTTAATATAGGGGTCAGGTAGTTCAAAAGTATTTTGTAATTCTTCAAGTGCTATAGTGGTATGTTGCAACTGCCTATCATTATGTATCTATCTTTGTCTAGATTTAATAAAGCATTCCAGTCCCCACCAATGATATACAAATGATGTGGGTGGTT